>NC_049991.1:4986259-5000067 GCF_000003815.2 Branchiostoma floridae | reverse complement strand
CACGTCGTGTCAGAATGCCGGCTCGTGCCTCTTGTACGGGAACAGAGACCTGAGCATCAACATGGTGTCTGTCTGTGTGGCCTACAAAACTGCCTCCTGTCTGATATACCTACTGGTTCTATTGTTTAATAAGGACGTACAAGCGGAAGGATCTGGAAATGATACAGTGTAAAATACCCCGTTGAACCGCTTTACCTAATCAAAGCCAAGAACGTGATAGAAAAATTAACTTAGCATTGCAAATCTGTCCATTAAAGCCATTCGAGAATTAAAACATTTCTGTTGTCTTGTTTTATTTGCATTGTGCATTTTTTCCCAGTCGGATGTGGAAAATTAAAAAGAATCAGCCTAAAACAAAAGAAATGAAAGTAAAACACAATTCAAAAGTCCTTCCATAATTTCTTCCTATTAAATACGTGGCATTGCTAGCGCTTTGATTCTACAGTATCCTTACTTAAATATGAAATTCTAGCAATATTGTTACAAAAAATAGACTTTCTTGTAATTGAAACCCGTTTACAGCGTATTTTGCTCAATTTTATCTACATGATAATACATCGCCCAAACGAATATCCTTACTCATTATTAAGATGTAAAATTTTCAGAATACTGTTATGCAAACTATATTATCTTAAAAGTGTTTTCACAATTTCAAAACTGGAACATTTCATCAATATAGGCAATAAAATAGTACTAAAATGAATATTCCCTTTGCTTCCCTTCATAAATATAGGTAGCAGTCCTTATCTTATAATTACCCATTATCTATATGTATTGTATGTTAAAACATGATAAGTAGCCCGCAACTAATCTTATCTATCATATTAAGAATAAATTATTGTTATATCGACTTTTTGTCGACACCCATTAATATTTTTACCATCTTGACTGTTCCTATCCAGATCTTCCAAAACCAATAAATGTTCATTAGGTGAAAGATTATTCCACCAAGCAGATGACCAAATATGGTGGTTAGTTCTATCCCATAATACTCATCATTTTGCAAAGCAATGTACGTGCCCTTCCAGTACAGTACAGCGTTGACAAGCCGGAACAGAAGAAACACAACGGTCACTGTCGATTGGTTTATGGCGTATTTTAAAGACGTCTTAGAGGTTCTAAGTCTCCCCATCATCCACCTGAAATTAATGTGGTAGTTACCTCAATTGTCGTCCCGTACAGCTGTCAATCAACACCACAAGGTGTGGCTAAACGTTTTTTTTAGTATTGCCTTGGCATTATCTCATTTTACCACTCACATGGCTGCCGGTTTTGGCGTACTCTTTTCTCGAAATTTCCAACCAGAAATTCGTTAGGAAGAGAAGAAATTTGTTTAAGTTTTGTTCACACTTGATTTGAGAAACATGGTAGCTCAAATATCTCTACACGTCTGCTATAGAATACATGCGAAGGATATACGCTAAAGATTGTTCAAATGGATTTGATTAGGTAGCTTGGGCGTGTTTGGTTAAAGAGTTGAATATACTGCCGCAAATTTGATACTAACAAGGCGTTTATTACAATGTATTGTTCCTTACAAATCCTACATAGCCTTACCTCAAGTGCATAAAAGGATTCGCCACCTCCATAATGAGCAGGGAGTTTGCAAAGTACGGTAGATTGTTGTAGACCTGTTGGCGTGGAAGTGACTCATTACGTAGAAAAGTGCCACAAAAATTGACTTTTAGAATCGAAGTTCTACAACAGTGAGTCAAGCTTTTAAAGAACTGTTTGAGTCGTTGATTTGACATTTTTTTCTGTTATCTCGTATATTAATATTTTCAGTACTGAATTCATCCCATTAACAAAAAATGTTTATCCATCTTTGCAAAACATGCCCTGTTTCAGCTTCCCATCCTCCAAATAATCCGGTCCGGGCGCACGAACAGCTTAAAGTTTGCGTACAGACACCGTTTTATCACCTAATCTAACTTACATCTTGTAGTTGATCTTAATTCTATTGGTATTACTGCTTTTCGTGTATCTTATGGATACTTTGCAGTATCAAATCGGTGTAAATATAACACAGAGAACGTACCAGAAAAGTCAGAAGAACCCAGGTGGTCACGATGTGATGAAATAAAAACAACAAACTTCCCTTGTACCTCCAAAAGACGCAAAGTAGCAGGGTGTCTGTGTGAAAATGATGTATTTGAATGACTAATTTGTTTGTTTTTTTTTAAATTTTCACTTGGATTTGATTTCGAGGTGGGAATAGAAAGAGACCCTTTTCCCCCTTTAAAACAATACAGTAGCACAAAAAACTACCTATACCGTGAGGTGTCAGGACTTGGTGAGAAGCCGTGAAGACAAAACCACCACGGATATTTCGAGATATCAAGTAGCAATACAATGTATCAAATGTACTTCGAAAAAAAATGAGCAAATGTTTGCACATCATACCATATCTTTTATTCTTATTAATGGCAGGTTGTCTTCAAAATGAACGCAACGTATTCCCATCATGCACTACGAACTATAGCTTTCCCAACCCACCAAAATGGCGTCCCTTCATGAATTTACTTACCAATACACATGTATCCCAGAACAATGGCGCATGTGAGTTTCACCAGAAATGAATCATATCTAAAAGTTTAAAAACATGAATTGACGGTTATGACACTACCATCCCTGAAAATCTCCAAGATATCTTAGCTACTTAAGTATTAAACAAGTTCCGCTAGTCTAGCTGCAATTCTTGTATACGTTTGCAACGTTCTGTCTTGAAGGCGACTCATGCTTGTCTTCAATGACATTCACTAATGTTGGAAACTTCCGTCGTGTACAAAACGTCTTGAAAGTGGCAAATGGTTTGCCCTTGCCTTTGACCTAGTCCACAATGCATCACTGGCACATGCGCAGTTGGAGCTGTGATGTGGGCATAAGTGGTTTAGTACTTACCGTATAACGTGTGGTTGGATAGAGTCGTCCACAAGGGCGGTACAAATAGACAGGAGACCAACAACAGTGGAATGGCAGACAGACATCACTCTGCAATAGCGTAAGATGAAAAAAGGTGGAATGTCTGAAAGTGTGTCATAAAATGATTGTAAATCAATGGCTGTAAACTAGGAAAAAAAGCAACACGAGGTCCACAAAGTAATAGGCGGATTAAGAAAAATTAGGCTATGATTATGAAGCCTTTAGTAGAAAGATAAGGAAATGAAATATTCTATAGTAATTTTTTGTCTCTTCGGATGATTTTTCCATGATTGGAATGACTCAAGCCATCTTATTCGAGATGTTTGTCTGTGACAAGCATTACTATTTCAAAAGCTTTCAGTGAACTCCGTGTGCGGCCAAATTTGAATTTCTACCTTGTCTCATAATCGATAAATTAACGCTTTCATGACTGACATAAGACAAATTCATGCACCGTAAATAAGCCGGATAATTGTTAGCTTTATCACGATATAGCGTTTATTAGTGTTTGGAATCCGGTAGAAGCTGCACAAAATTTCAAAAATGTAAATAATAAAGACACCGCTCTCATTCAATGTCAAACACTGTATACACGCTGTTATTTCAGCCAAACGAATAAATGAATAAATACATAGTACTTACTCAGTGAGTTAAGACACTTTTCACCCTTCTGCCTAATTAACTGACCCACCAACTTTGATGAGCTGTAGAAAGTTACTGGGTTGGTATTTTTCAAAATTTTCAACAGGAAGTGGAACTACAGACTCATGGCATATGTTCAGACCATATGGATTTCACAAAAAACTCACTGATATTAAAATATGAATATAATAAGCACAGCTTAATTTTATCACCTGTAAGCCCTTGGCGCAACACCCCAGATCATATTTTTGACACAAATGTGGTATGTATGTTTTCAGCAAAGAGCACTCTATAATGTTCAGGTGGTCCCAGCCCTACTAGTATGATTATAATACAGATATTCTTTAATATGCTCAAAATATTTTCAAAAATGGCTTATGTGAAATATTCATGGCAGCATGACAGGGAAGTGGAAATATGCACAACCACGGGACCCCCTGAACATTAAAGTACAACTTGTCTACTTACCCTGCATGTCTTTTGCAACAAATAAGAATATTACATATGGTTGCGCCTTTAAGGAAAAGATAAGATGACAAAATTGCAACTTTTGGCCATTCCAAGCATGAAATGTGATCTCTTTGTTTGGATAGAGGAACAATATGGCCAATTAATTTGTTGACTTAGTGCCTGACATCAGGGTACTAGTCTACCTGAGGAGAACAATGTGTGAGTTCACAGCTTTCACACCTTTACCTGCCAAGCCAGACAGACAGCTTGGGTTCTGTTGATCAATGATAAACAAACTTTCAAGCATTAAAGTATCAAACACACAATTATATAGCAGAAGCAGAATTCCAAGAAAGTTGGATTGAAGCAATGTCACCTGTCTATCCAAGAAACAGTAAATGCACTAATGGCTGAGAAGAAACTGACCCTGAGTAGTAACCACATTTGGTCGTGATCAAAATCTGTCTGATTTAGTAGCAAAATAATGACTGTGACTGTCAAACAATTATTCTTCACTCCTTACAAATGCTCTGCATGTATTAGCATAGTCGTTGATGATTGCTCATATTGTACAGGGCTAGGTGTTCTAAGGACAATTCAAATTACAGGTATATAACAAAGAGGGAGAAAGGAACAGTAAGAAATAGGGAACAAATTTGAGTAACAATTATATTTGTAAATACACATTGTATTCAAAAGCAAAATTGAAATAGAGAGTAACTGATGCATATACTACTATCTATTTGTCTGATTTGTTAATCATTCAACTACATAGCTTCAGATTGAAGTAATGTTGAATGTCTTTCTCATTTAAGCAATGTACAGTTCTTAACCTAACAATATTTTTTGAGCATAGTATGCCTGGCTATAGACATAATACATTATGATACTTCATGTAATATCACTTGTTTAAAAGCAATGAGGTTAGAATAATCAACATCCTTGTTTCTAGGGGGAAACATGGTCAAGTTGTTTGGTATTAATCTTGACTTCAGAAGTTGAAAGACTAGCATGTTTTCTTATTGTAGATTTAAAAAAATGTAGATAAAACAGTAGCATCCAAGAATCTTGTAAATACATTTAGTAAGTCTGGTGGATAACAACAGAAGTGATACTTTCTTGAAAGGTTCCAAAGATTTCGGTTCGAAACAATTTCTTCATCTGGTGGACCCGACCTGTAATATTAGCTGAAACTTTATGTATCATGTTCCTACAACATTGAACTCAATCTATGGAAAAGCTAATAGCCCTAGTAAGGCTTGGGGGGAGGGGGGTGGTCATTTATTTGGTTATCATTTTAGTGAGTCAAAATCATGTCGAAAGTGGTCCCAGCGTATAGTTGGTGGGAAACGAATGATTTAATCTGCACTGTATCCATTTGCAAGGTTATTCATACTCATGATGACAGCATAATTCCAACAGTGGCATTCAGACTATTTCTAACACACTGGAAACACTACATCCAATACACACCCTGCTTGCCTTCCCAGACAGTATTGTCAAACGTTAACCCCACCCTACAGGGTGCCAGGTAACTTCTCACCTGGCCAGGTGGCACCCCTCCCGGAATGTTTTCACACTAGGTGGGGAGGGGGCTATTATCGAACAATGGGGGAATTTGGCAAACTTGGGGTCAAAGGTCGTTGCTATGTGTTGCTAGGGGAGCCAACACCTACTTTGCTGGGGGTCTTCAAAGTGACTTAACCCTATGAGTAGTACTTAATACTAGCCTGGGTACCATCCGGAAAGTAGTTCGCTCCGGCGTTCAATACATACTATATACAGTCGCTTCTAGCTCTGACATTCATTATACACTAGATACAATCGCTTCTCTGTGTTTCCGTCTGGGAACGCGGACCATCTTAACGTCTGGAATCGTCCAAATTTTGGACGCAGGCGCTGATTGGTCCCCACATATGAGCAAATTATGGAATGGGTTCAAGCGATCGTCCGAACAGGCGTTCCAACACCGGACAAGCTCTCCGTCTGCTTGCGAGAGGGCTGTTGTCATCGAACGAGCGCTCTAGAACCCATTCCTTGATTCGCTCATTAACTGACGTTAGCACCAAACGGTTTGAATGTGCACGTCTCCAGACGGATAGCAGAAGTGAACATAGGAGCGAACTACTATCCGGATGGTACCCAGGCTAACTTAATACGACACCTTGTGTCAAACTCCAATCGCGTTCCGATCGGCAGTTCGGCATACTTCGGGACAAATCGTCTCAGAAGCCGAGGTGCGACGAGAAGACAGATGATCCCCAAGGTCAAAGCCGTAACCGTCACCGTGATGACGTATATCGTCTGGAGCACCATGATAGCGGATTTCTATACAGAGAGAACACGATTAGAAATATGTAAATAAAAACACTGTTTCTATGTAATAAAATAAGCCAGTTCGAGGTTTGAACAGAGCATCCGCAGTATGGTGTTATGTGGGTAATATGCTAAAGTTGAGGGCCTCTGAGACAATAAAAAAAACACGTTTTAACATTGTATAAAGCTTTGTCTTAACAATAAGCTCGGTCCGTTTACAAGTCAGTCGCCTTCACCTTTGATATATCGCCCACAGTTCATGTCGCTGCGTATGCACACGTAGAATGGTGAACGAGACTTTTGTGACTGTCAGCTTCACCTTTGAACTGGCACCACTATTTTTGCTTTAATCTTAGCATTGGCAGTTCACCAGGCTCGATGACCTTAGCAACAAAACAGGTCATTACGCGTTGTGGTTGAAACATCCCTTCATTACGCGTATCCGGTGTTTTGATCGTCACCGGTCTGACACCAGATTACAACATCGACCAACAACAATGAGTAACAGGTAACAGTGTGGTGCACATATATACGTCACATCACAATACTTGAAATAATTATTCCTTGTGGTGGAATACAGTATAACCTCGACCCATTGTACATGTGTTCCAGTACATTGTGAGAGACCACACGCGTGTTTACCTTTTGTGGCATAGTTTAAATTTTGTAACTTCAAATTGGACATTGAACATTTCACGATGTACAGTCTATGAACAGTAAGAGTAGTTATTCGGTATTTAAGGCGAATAATTTTGATTTTAGTTAAAAGCAGCTCTGATGACAGTCCAGGTCAATTTTGTTTGGTTATATGGCATATCCTATAAAACGCCTGAACGGTGTAACACACCAGGTTTGAAAAAGCTGCATATCCTGACAGAATTATTTGATCCAATCACACTAGGTAAGAACCCTACTCTTCTCGATAAACGTGGTGGGTTACCATACCAGATGTGTGGCCCCCCTTTAACAAAGAAGCCCCAGTTTTACGTCACATCCTAGGGAACACCCCTAAGGCTTAGGTCACATTTCCAAACCGGGGCCCGGCCGGAATGTTTTAAGAAACGAAAAATCAAAATGGATACCTAGAAATATACACATATGCCCATGAAGCTTATTTTGACATTCTGTGTATTTTGGTGTCTTTTATATCATTCTTTTCGTTGCCGAAAGCTGTCCGGAAGGGCCCCGGAAATGTGACCTAAGCCTAACTAAAGCTAGTCACTTATTTACTCCTCAGTGAAGTGTAAAGTGTTTTTCCGAAGGGCAAAACGTCCAGACTTCTGGGTTCTGGACCAAACAACGTACCATTTCGCCACACGACGCCAATTTAATTCAAAATCAATGTTTACATTGTAGCATAGCATAAAATGGATTTCGCATAAACAACATCAACTGTTTAACCAAAAAGCTGATTAGTAAGACTAGGGATGTATGTTACCATAGACTATATGTTAGCACAAGGTTACATGCAGAAATATACCTTTCAAGAACTAACCTTCGGCGTGTTGACTTGATTTGACAACGTCTGCGACTAGATATGACTCAACCAGGTGACTGACTAAACAGGATCCGGTGTAAATGAGTAAGGGAGGAACCATTTTAGACCAAAGAGGGGTGGCAGGAGTACTGTAATGAGGTAAAGTATCAAAACGCAGAAAAGCCATCGTTGACCCCCCCATCGTTACTTCCAACGTGAAATCCACGTAGCAAGATTTAACTATGAAGTTTTCAGAAAACAATGGAACCATAGTCGCGTAAAAAGCACATACATCCAGGGTTCTCCCCAGAATTTTTTAGTATAGTGGAGGGGCTGGCAAAAATAACCCGCACCAACGCGCTGCACTTTCATGATTTTACAATGACAGAGGGTGTCAAATACTACAAGTATAATATACTGTTGTTATGCCTTTGTTGTGAAGTGGCAAAACTACTATTGTTTTGATCATTGCTCATTCACAAGTTTTTGCAGACAATGCTGACTGGAAAAGTGATGCCACTTGGTACAAAAATCTGTGAATTGTCATTAATCTTAGCAAAACTAACAAAGAAAATAGGGAAGAAACACACTAAATTTGAAAAATAGTATAGTGGAGCTGGCTGAGAGTATAGTGGAGGGCCTCCCTTATTCCACTCTCTGGGGAGAACCCTGTACATCCCTTCCAATATCACATACCATGACCTGTGCTGACAAGCATTAACTGCTCCTTACTGTCCATCCAATTAACAATTCAACCAATGATAGCATATCAATTAGTGGTTCGGCCAATGAGAGGGTGGCTATATATCAAATATTTGCATTTCTTTGTTGTTGATTAGCATTTCTTTCACGAAAGTCAGAGGTCAGCTATGGATTCACCCTGTTGTGCTCACTGAAGCAGCTCTCGCTTAGTAAAGAATGCAGTCTGACAAGACAACAGCTGCCGGGGTTGACTAAAGACCTTGACAAGAAAAAAAAAAAGTCATTGTTTACTCGGGTGACACTTAGAGGAAAGGCCATGGATCAAAGACTTTTGTCTCTTACGAACTGTAAGTTTGTCCTTGTCATAAAATCATTGTTTACTTAGTACGTCTTGCCTGAACACTTCAATGTTTAAATGTTAACACCTCTCTTAATTATAAATGGCCCCCACACACCGTATTATCCCACAATATGTACTGCACAATGTATGCTATTCTTGAATGATTAAGTGCCCCCCCCCCCAACACGCCGCCATTTTTTCACCTTGCAAACTGATTGTATTTGCTCATCACCGCCAGTAATTATACGTTTTGTGATGACTACCTTTGTGATGAACTACAGTTTGATTATCCCCTGTTACCGAGAGAATGTGTTCTTGGGATCATGTAATTGTGTCCGATGCTACGATTTCCCTTGATTTAACCAAGGACTTTATATAACGCCCTGTCTAGGTTTACAACTGTTTAAATATTGCAAAACAAGACACGTGACGTCATTTCCGCGATTGCGTAGTCAATGCAAGTCTACAAAGTTTAGGGTTTAGATATATCGTCGGTATTACGGAACTGTTATATTTTTCTCGTACACAGCGTTATATCCAGTAGAATAGGCAACAAGCCATGATCATGAGGACCAACATGGAAGACGAAGGTGACCCACGAGAATGTGATGGGCAACAAAAAGACAAGAAACTACGAGGCGACAACTATGGGTGGGGTTCGTTAAAACCTGCAACTTTACAGGTTTGTTTACGTTTACAAGTCAGTAGTTTTTCCTAATGTAGCTTGGATCTTCGTGAGTCAATCTTAAACATTTTTAGATCGTGCGTGACTCCAGTCATATGGTACATAAAAATACATTATTCAGTTGCTATCCACATGTGCCCGGTACCAACAAAAATTTCAAGATTCGTCACATAGCTTATATAAACCACCTCCTAGCTACCAAGGCTATCCTACGTCGACTGGGTAACATAATGTCGTGTACTTATCCAAATAATGGGCTTAATATCGCACTTTGATTGAAATATATTTCAGTAATAGCTGCCCTTTGTAACGCAGTATTTCCCCATTACGATCTAGACAACCATTCTATATATTGTCACAAACCTGAGTCCATTTAAACGATTTTTTAGTCAGGATTTGCCCTTCGTTATGTACATGTATATAACTTTATAAGGTTTTGTTATCATCTTCCAGGTGTTGAACAATCCAAAGGCAGCCCTCGCTTTTCTGTCCTGTGCGATTTTTACACAAGCTATGACAGGTATGTAAGATTCATTACATTAAATACGCATTGTATGACGTCACAGTCGCCTCGTTCGTTGATTGGTTGAACCGGGGGGACTCAGGTCTATGAAACTCCTTATGTTTGTATGACGTCAGGCATAGATATCAAATTTTTTATGGCTATTACATTACATCAGGAAAATTCAAATTCGTTTGCAAACTTTCATGTTTAACCGTCCAACATGGCGGAACATACATACGTCATAGTCACGTGATTGCATAATCCCCTGTAGTAGTCCCTATATATGCATGATCGAATATTTTTTGTGATACATTCAATTCAAAAACTTATTCGTACATCCTACCCAAATCTATAGTAAACGGACTGGCCAGGAGTGTAGTGACCACATTGGAGCGGCGGTTTCACCTGACCAGTACGGACATGGGCGCTGTTCTCATAGCGAATGACGTGGCCAACTTCGTTTCATCACTGCCGGTCAGTGGCCATTTTTTTTGCTATCCAAGTAGATGTTAGTCTCCGGCTGTTTTTGACGTGTTTTAGGTGTGAGTTTTTCGGGCGCTATAGTTTCACTTCGTCTATATTTTTTAAATCTTTTATGTCAGCTAACTCAGTTTTCCAGTAATAGTTTCAAAATATATTTTCATTTTTCTAGATGACTGAGTATCTTTTGATATGTTTATGAAGTGGAAAAATGTAGTTATCTATGTGGTGATGATGTAAATACACATGCAAATGTGAAAATTTATATGATATTCATTGAAAATGAAAAAAAATAAAGAAATTCAATTTCTTCCTACATCATAATAAGTATGAAGACTGACTACTGTCAGCTTTGTTGAATATAATTTGGAACGATATCATCTTTTCAGGATTGCCTAGTAAATGAATACACTTTTATACAGATAAGTTATCTTGGTGCCAAGAACAAACCCCGTTGGCTCGGCTGCGGCATGCTCCTGCTCGCCGTGGGAGCCTCCGTCTTCGCCCTTCCGCACTTCGTAGCCGAACCTTACCGAGTGGTGCCGACGACATCGCACGAGTTGTGCCGATCCAACGCCTCGAACTTCAGTGCTTCTGTCCATTTTAACTCTTGGTATGATATCTTTCCCTTTCTTTCATGTCGTCACGGTAGAAGAATTTCATTTTTACATAAAGATTATAATAAAGCAAATTTAACAATTTTTAATGATACGTATCAGAAAAATAGGCAGACAAAAAACCGTTACGAGTGTTCCTACCAACAGCTGATAGCAACATCTGCTTGGGCACTTAAATTTTGCGATAATATAAAGAGCCCGCTCCTTGACCTCACAGTCGACTACCATAAGTAGTTCAACCAATGACAGCATGGCAATTTTCAGTACTAACAACGAGAAAGGGATTTCATGTATGCCAGATATTTGCATCTCATGCTTTTTTTAAGTTGAATTTCTACGCTTTGACCGAGGCAGGATATAGTATCATATTAAACTTGATGCAATGTCCAAAATTCGCAAAGTACGTACGTACACGTTTAATTTTCTTTTGTTTTAAATTACAATTTAAATCTAGGAATCAGACTAAATGTGGAAACACTACCAGCAGTTCCGGTCAGGGAATACAGGGCTACATGTACGTCCTGGTCTTGGGGAAGTTTCTGATAGGAATCGGCGCATGCGCACTGTTCAGCCTGGGGGTGACGTACATCAACGAGAACACCCCGTCCAATCAGTCTTCGGTATACCTCGGTTAGTCTGTCACTTGTGAGCGTCTACTGCGTTATGTTTCAGTCGTAAAAGCTCCCTTTACATCCTCTTCAGTTGAATTGTCTTTTTCATATATGCCATGGCGTTATGCGCTGAAGGGGATTCAAACTTATATCATTCACATCTTTCTTGATGCGAAAGCTACTGATAAAAAGTAGAGATCATAACGTTATGTCCTTGTGTCAGGAAAAGGGTGTACAAAAAAGGGGAATTTTCACTGCAGTATCAAGCTAGGACAACAACTTGCTTACACCAATGCTTCAGCTAAGATGGCAATATTTTGTATGTCGCATTAGGTATTTTCTACTCTTTCTCCATCGTGGGCCCAGCCGTTGGTTACCTTCTAGCCAGTGTTTTCCTGAAGATACCTACGGACAACACATTTCCGTAAGAGTGTAGTTTCAACTTCTCTATATCTACTACCTACGTAGCGATGAATAGAATGGATCTTTATTTACCATGCGCACCAACAAACGTATTTCAGTGATTATCTCTTCGTTTTACTGTACTAGGACAATTCAAGTTTTTTTTTCATTTATCATTGTACAGAAAATTTACAAAAACGTAGATTAGTCGCACATTTGGTGACCAAAAATTGCGTTTTCTTCATACTTTTTCCATCAGCAATAATATTGACCCAGAACACCCCCAGTGGATAGGAGCGTGGTGGATAGGATTCATCCTCACCGGCGCATTGGCTGTCGTGGCAGCCATCTTTATTCTGGGCTTACCGAGGAGACTATCGAGAAAAGTCGAAGGTACAAGAGTTGCTTTCAAGTTGCAAATCATGTAATATGGGATTATCCCTATTTCTGTCGACTACGGTATAAATTTTCTATTTTATCTGTAATCCTGATTTTCAGAGTGCAAATATTGTGCATTTCGTTAGAAATTTCATTATTTTCTCTCTGTAGACTCTGCAGGAGCCACAATAACTGACGAAACACCGCTGAAAGAAATGCAACAGGATAAACCAACGCTTGACGATAAAAATGGCGACGCCGAAAAAATCCCATCAGCCACCACATCTACTGATCAACAAAATGGCGGCGGTTTGAATCTTCTCCACGCGGCGTTGTTGAGAAATCTGCTCGCATCATGCAAAACCCAACGTTTGTGTTTCTGTCTATGGCCACCGTCACCGAGAAAGGGATTGCTGCCGGGATTGCCACCTTCATAGCAAAGTACATCGAGTCACAGTTTAGAACATCAGCCGGGGAGGCAGCCATGCTTATGGGTAAGGGCCAATTCAATTGCCCCCTTAAAATAAGATCCCCTTTCGAATTGCACGTACGTGTTGTGTGATGTTGTTCACCTCGTTATATAATACATTTAATCATCATTGGCCCCGGTATAACCGCAATGCCTGAGGCATCGAATGTTTGTACTCACGTGACCAAGTATTGTCTGCCATGTTGGATGGTTAAACTTGGAGATTCCCATGTAACTTTAAATTTTCAATTGTATTTATAGTCATGTAATTATACTGTCATTACACAAAGCAAAATCTATAGCCTGGCTGGTTTAACCAACCAAGATGGCGTCAAGTGCAAAAATAACAAAATCGATGGATCAAATTCTATCACAGCTTTCATCAGAAAATGCTAGTCAAACGAATCCAACGGCAAATATCAATAACGATCGATCTTTCTACTGTGCTTGTTTAGGTCTCGTGAGCATCCCCGGCGCTACCATCGGAACTCTTTTAGGTGGATATCTTGTGAAGAGGTTTGAACTCCAAGTTCGAGGCATCGTGAAGATGTGCACCGTACTCACCTTGATGACGAAGGTTTCATTGCTGATGTTTCTTATCACCTGTGACGATGTATCCATGGTCGGTGTCAATACAGCTTACCACAATAGGTAAGAATTGCTATAGGAAGCTGTGCTATGACATCAATCTCCGATGGCGATGAATACTAAACAGCATAAAATGATAATATCACTAGGGAAAATAGGATCCTTCTTGCGCAACATAAAGTTTCTTACATTGCCGACCTGCTACCTTTGTCTTTGCTTGACGA
>NC_049991.1:4984419-4986159 GCF_000003815.2 Branchiostoma floridae | reverse complement strand
AACTTAGTATTTCCTTGGATACGCCTACATGCTAGTAGTCTCTTTCTGCAACCCCATTAGATATGTCTAAGAGTCACATACAGTGCTTGAAACATTATAAACATGTCGATAAAGGGACAGCACAAATTGACCTGGAGGACGTATAGGGCAACCTAGCCTAGCTAGTACTCGGTGCATAGTGAATTAGACCTTCAGATCAGGGCAACCCAGCCTATAGCCAGGGCAATACGAAACCATTTACGCTGATTGGTCAATATAACTCAGGTCATTTTCCCAAGCTACGAATGTTAAACACGTCGATACAGGTTAGACATCCAGGTATTAAGATACATAAGATAACATCAGTCAGCTTGTGTAGCTGAACAGAGCTGATACAGTAGCTTTGCCATATACGTAATTTCACCGTTATTTTCTCATTTCATGTTCTCCGCCAGGATGCTGGAGTGTTCAAGCAGAACTAGGTCAGTTTCACATTCAGTTATTATCATGACGTGTACTGTCAATTTTAATAGTCATAGGCTGGTTTGTACAGTTCTGACGCTTTGCATGGACGCTGAGTTTTTGACATTTTCCATCCAAGACGACGAAGTTTTTAAAATTCAGCTGTCTTGTTACGGAAACATGCTGTCTTGGATCCTTGTCAGTGGTCGGAGTCTCATTGCAAGATTGAAAATTCTACGATATCAAAATAGTACGACGGCCTACGACGAACATGACAGCGCCACTAGGATAAACCACGACACGGTAGATCATATAGTTACACATACAGTATATGGCATATATCGCGGTTGGACTCGTCACCCATGGGTATAGGATAGTCATCCTGAGTTGTTCCCATCATCTACAGAACCCTGTGACGCTAGCCGTCGACCTAAAGTCCTGGAGGGGACGACTGGCGTTTTCAGCAGCCCTTACTACCCAAACATGTACCCGACCGACGTCACATGCAGGTGAGCTATACTACAACAATCTATCTGCGAAGGCCTTCTTCGCAGACTTCCAGCGGGGCTGGCGTTTATTTCATGGAGAGGGCTCGCGTTTTTTCAACGTTGCCTAGAAATTAAGGGAGTTTGCAATTGGAGGGTCCCTGCTCCGCTTGCCATGCCGGCAAACTCCCTTTCTAGTCAAACTCCCTTCCACGGCAAACTCACTTTCCCGGCATTAAAGAACCTAATTCAACGTTGAAGGTCGCTAACTAGCGCCCCCTTAAAAGCCAGATCCGATGAAAGTCTGCAAAGAAGGCTAATGTCTCACTGCGCATTTTTTTTAAATACCCCACTACCGAAAAGAGTCCCCCTCGACTGGTGGTTGTTCATTACCCGTAGCTGATACTTTCCCAGCCATGCATCTCGGCAAAGGCTATTTCAACTCCAAGTAGCTGCCGTTATCGTTTCCTACATACGGCACATTTTCCTACAAGAACATATATCTTGTTGTGATGAAGAACAAGTGGTGATGGTCCCATGCGGTTGAAAAGTCAACAATCATTTCGTTATCAATTATGCCAAAGACAAAGGTTGAACTCGATATCAAACAGCTACAGGTTACCGTATTTGAATGTGCAATGCGGCTCAATCATAAATAGTCTCAAAGTTCTAATTTATGTTTAAGTTTTCATTTTGACCTGTTTCAGTTGGAGGATTGTGGACCCACCCGGACACCAGATGCTCCTGACATTTGACCCCACTTTCAGCATAGAAAATTTGCCTGACCGGGTTGGCTGTAATTTCGATATATTGA
>NC_049991.1:4982349-4983692 GCF_000003815.2 Branchiostoma floridae | reverse complement strand
CATTGCGAATTCCTTTAAACGTTTATCCTAACTCACCATGGCTTTAGATCTACAATGGACCAGATGAGAACTCACCGTCCGTTGGAGAGTTCTGTGGTGATCTGGCCCCCGAACCGATCCGGTCCGAGGGAAACGAAATCCTGCTCGTGTTTGTCTCGGATGGGAGCACCGCGTACGACGGGTTCCGCATCAGCTGGAATTCGTCCTGCCAGGTAAAGTGTTTGGTCCAAACTCCTTTCTTTTCTAATCTTTGATATTCGTGCCAGTCAAGCTCCACCCTGTAACCTTTTGGCCCACGGGAGTCTCGACATCCTCACTTCAATGCAAGTGCAAGTGATGAGCGAAAGCAAACGGATTTTGTTACTGAAAGTGCAAGTGCTTTCACAGTTGTTATGGTTCACAGTTGGGAGGCAGTTTCTGTGCGCACCTGTTCGCCCCCCCCTACGAGGGGCGTGCAATTAGTAATGGTCCTGACCCATTTCCCATAGCAGGAGATTAATGAAACTTGGCACAGTTATTAGTCTTTCTCTTCATAGGAATCACCCAGAGTTATGCATTTCTCCCATCGTTTGATGCAGCTCTGGACACCGATTTTGTAGGACACCCCAGGTTGGTCCTCCAACTGATGCCTCATCAATGGCACAAGAGGGACGACCAGGTCTGGGAGCTGTTTCCACAGACTTCCAGCCACGTTTGAATTCAGGATGCCAGCGTTTTACAAGGTCATATGATGGGGCGTCATCACCATAAGTTTCATTTATTTCATCAAAAGTCTTCTTTGGTGTGCGTCCTTTCAAATACAAAAACCGGATCACTGCGCGACACTCAACTGGTTCCATTTCACACCTGGTCCATTTCGCACCTGACTAAGTTCAAACACCAGTAAATCAGAAACCACAATTAGTTCAGAGCTGTCTTTTGCAACATAACCCATAGAGATATGAATTATTACACAGACAAAATTTCATTTAGATCAGACAACTTGAAGTGGGTCAGGACCATTACTTATTGCACGCCCCTCGTATTACCACAATATTGACGTGCCACCGTTGATATTTGATGATAAAACCCCATGAAGTTCTAATATTATTTGACCACGCCCAAGCTGATTTGCAACGTACGTCATGATACTAATCCTCCCCCATTGCCTCCGATACTATTGGACAAGACACCCCTCCCCTTTCAACTGTTCCTTTCCATCCTGTAGGCTGACATGCTGACCTGTGATGCTGACACATGCGTGGCGTCAGAGGATCAGTGCGATATGGAACAGCACTGTCTGGACTGGACAGACGAACTCAACTGCACCTTCGACGCAGGTATTTTGGTTTTCCTTTTTTCTC
>NC_049991.1:4922504-4982249 GCF_000003815.2 Branchiostoma floridae | reverse complement strand
AAGCACCGGCCATGGACCACGCCCCGTTGCCTAGCACCAGCCGGGGGACCACGCCCCTCCCCATTCCGCTGGGAGTGATTTTGGGTCAACCGGTGGGAAAATGGCTGGCACCAGGCTCTCCTTGTACTCCTCCAGCTTAGCCTGCATCTCCTTCAGCTTGTCCGGCATGGAGTCCGCGAGGTTGTGGTGCTCTGTGGGATCGTCTGCACGAGTGTAGTCGTAAGAAAAAAACATAGCTAACGGTTTGGTTTCTTTTTTTGGTAAAATGAATTTTAAACCTTGTTTTATACTTCTTGTGATCCAGATACACATAGTTTGCTATTTTGTAAGCTCTTTGACGGGATCTGTGAGTGATATGTAAAATGTATAGGCCCATGACTTGTACACAATTCTAGTTTCGGCCATAAGCTCACTTTGCATAACAATACCAAGAAGGGGTTTGGTTATATCTCAGGGGATGTCACTTTTGACATATTACGCACAATTCCTGACGCTGCACATGCGTATTTGAAAGTGAGAAAGGGCTCTTTTTAAAGAGGGAGACTTGCGAGAAGATGCGAGAAAACGGCTCCAGCCAAAGCAAGTGCGTCAGGATCTAACATTGACAAAATTTAATGCCATTGGTATTTTGTTACTGATCATAATGTGACCCACCCCATGGATTCTGTCCAAAATTGCAGATAAAACGAGATAAACGGATGCAAAGAGCTCCCAGGTCGCACCTTTGAGGTTGAAGAGCCAGGTCCCGGTGGCGGGATCTGCGCATGCGCAGTCCGGTTTACCGGCCGTCATGTTGTCAGGACGGATCCACCCGTCAGGCGTCCCGGCATACCCCTCGATCAGCTTGTAATCACCAACCCTGGAAAACAAGACATGGTAATATGTTTAATTAAAACTTTAAGAAAGCAAAGTACAAAATAATATTCTTATATATTATTCAACAAGATTGATAGTATTATTCACACATACGCGTTTGCACCATAAATACACAATATTACAGTAGTTTTACATTATTACTACGTGCTTTGTAGAAGCGCTCTGGTCGTCAATGTTGTAGACAAACTCGGTACGTGGTGAGTGTTAGGACTAGGGGTTGGAGATGATATTAGAATTAAGGTTATATTTAATTTAACAGTAGTTTTACCTTATTGCTCCCTGCTTTGTAGAAGCGCTATAGTCGTCAATGTTGTAGACAAATTCAGTGCGTGGGGAGGGCTTGCCCGACAAGATGGTGTCCAACTGACTAACCCCGTCTATGGCGTCATCTACAGGAAATATAGAAAAGGGATTTGAATGTAAGTTCGTCTGTGACGGTAGTCAATATTATGTTACAATTCTAAAACCCTGTATCCGTACACAAATTATTACATTTACATCAGAGACCACCAACCTCCCCGGGGCCGATACCGACTGCCAAGCACCCTTGACCCTTTGCTGACGTAACACTTCCGGTCTGGATGTTTGACTTAAGGTTTTGGGTCATTTTAACTTGATAAGGATCAGAGGACTGATCGAAATGTTGGTAAGCGCTTTATTTTGTGTACGGATATAGGGTTTTAAAATTTTAACACAGAAAAGGGATCATCAGACTCAGCAAAACTAGTATATATTTCATTTCTTACCAATACTGTTTCTATAATGCATTGAAATTTATTAGCGATCCCTGTCCCAATGTCTTACTAAAAAAAACTGGGAAATATGCGTATGGTAAGGGCATATTATGTTACATGGACACGCGAAATACAATTAAAGTGAGAGACAGTTTTCTTACCAGAATCCCGAATGATACTTAGGTTAAAAGACAAATACAACCTAATGGGAAGAATCTACGTATAAATTTTTGTTAAAGGATGATAAGGTATATAATGTTAGAAGTGCTTTTCAAAACCCAAGCGTATACCTGCAGTGCCGCCTGCAGCCTCAAGGATTGTTGGGAACCAGTCTACTGCGTGAATCATCCTAAAGATGAGAACAGAAATGAGTTTGGGAGTACGAAAACCACGACAAACACCGAAAAACGCTAAACGCGTATAAACTAGTCGAAACGTAAGTTTTGGAAAGTGTTTTCAACAACCTATTGGTATGGTTAAGAAGTATTATACGTGTAAATTTTGTACATCTTTTCAATACTTAGGTAACCCAGTAATACCATCAATACTTAGGCATTATCTGTAACTTATGTATGGTTTGTCCTATGGTTTGTACTATGTTAAGCAGATCGTAAAAAAGTTATTGTTTTTATGTGGTTAGTTGTATGTCAAACCTTGTAATAAGTATGAAATTGTGTACCTTAGTCGCCTGTGAGATCCTTACCGAATAAAATATTACATCAAGAAGAGAAACACCTCTCTTTCAGCGCTATAGTTATCCTGTCTTCTGTTTATACGGAAATAAACCCTATGAATTTCTGATGGTTTAGAGTATAAACTAAAAGTATTTTGCATTAAGCGTTGCAATTGAAAGTAATTTGACCTACTCGTTGTTGGTGTAGCCAGTCTTCTGAAGCATCTTGCCGTGCGCGAAGGCCACGCCTCTAGTGCCCCCCTCCCACAAGGTGGTCTTCCCGCCACGGAGGGGGAAGTTGTTACCGCTGGCAGAGATCCAGCCGCCATTCTGGAGAAATGTACAATTTTCACCGAGCGAAATGACAGAGGAACGAACAAATACTCTAAATTAAACCGGTCTAAGCTGCTGAATCACCTGTCGAACGGATCTTAACCTATCCCAAACGCGCTCTGTCTTAGCCGCGCACCGATCAGAGCGCATCCTGGATATCCACAACACGCTCCTCCAGCCCCCTCAAGCATCGTAATTGACAGTTACGCGAGTGATTAATGTTAACGCCCCTGTTTTTGACGCATCAGTTTAATCTAGATTTCTGCCTCCGCACTGCGCGACCCATGCTAAAGAAAGTTCAGCACTAGTGTTTTAGTGCTAAACGGCATCAGTATCTACGGTCTCAGCATTTGGTTTCCAGTGCGGGATATTTCCCACCGCTTGATTTACAGCGCCGGCTCAATACTCTTGTTCAGTGTTGACTGGATGATTAGCAGTGTTGAAGCTGCCTCATCAAGTTTCAGCTCTGAAAGTCCGTGAATGCTTACAGAAATTGTGTACTGAGTGCCCAATCCTGAGAACGGGACCCTTGAGTTTTGTGTATTACGAAGAGGCAAATAAAGACACTTCAAACACTAAGTGCAGGGCATTTTCAAACGACGTGAAAAAGTTGGTGTTTCCTTACGTCGGTGGTAAAGATCACCAGAGTGTTGTCCCATAGCCCCGCCTTCTTCATCGCCATGGTAACGTTGCCTACAGCTTCGTCCAAGGCGCTCACCATACCTACATTAAAAGTCAAGAGAGCGTATTAAAATTAAATTTATATATATATATAGAGAGAGAGAGAGAGAGAATTTTATAAATCTTATTCTCGAAAACTTGTTTTGGAATATACATGTAACTGTCATATGATATATAACTTACCAAGAAGTATTCGCCTGTTTTCATTTTCGACGCTCGCGTACATGTCTTCAAATCGTTTGGGAACCTGTAGAAAAATACAAGTGTGGGTTTGTTTCTTTGTATTTCATCCACAGTAAGCCGCTTTATGATACTCGCCAAGCAGAAGTTAGGCTCGGGCTTTTTTTAAACATTTTTGTAAGGCGGGCTTGATATTGTGTACTGTTTTTTGTGTGTCTTTGTGGCTTTGAGAGTAGCCCCATGCCGGCCTCTGCTTTGAGAGTAGCCCCATGCCGCAACAAAATTAAGGTTTGCACTAAACTCGACGCGCTTTCGTACGCCCGTCTCATCAATTCGAACTGAAAATCAGCATAATCTTTCCCGTAGATTACAACTGTAACGACGAAATTCAAAGAAAAATAACATTGCAACAGATCTATGTGCTGGTTTTTAAATGCTAACCATGAGATTTGAACTTTTCAGTGTCAATGCATGGAATACGAACAATCCCATATGTTTGCAGTGTGTGGGTATAAAGAGCAAAATAGTGTTCGAATGTCTCGAAGAGATTATCATATACATCACATTTCACTCCATCTAAACCCCCTCCCACCCCCTGCAAAAAAAGACTATTGTATGGTGAGAATAAATCTAATTGGCCAATGTGTGAAGTTCAGTGCTGACCTGCAGGGGCTGGTGCACATTCTGGAAGGGCAGGTACAGAAACAGCGGCGTGTCCGCAGGGTGCTTCTCTACTATATCCACAGCTCGGTCTGTGAAGAAGTACTGCAACAGACCAGGTAAAAGATAAAGATTGGAATTTTCTAGAATATCCAGGACATGCAAACAAGAAACGGGGATATACATATATATAACATGTTGATAAAGCGTTACAGATAGTATTATTGGCGTAAGACGAAGAAAGAGAATCAGAAGAAAGGATGATAAAATGGTGAAAGGAGGAGCTCAAGGTAATGAAAATAAAAAGAATCAACATCATGAGGAGGATCGTAATGACGGGGATTAACGTCATAATGAGAGCGATGGTGAGACTGATAAGGAGAGTGGGTATCACGAGGATCTAGAAGGATAGTAATAGGAGATTAAGGACGATGGATGTACTGAAGAGAAATTTAATAAGTAGGATAATGAGGAGGATAAAGGATGAAATGGTGAGAGGATGGTAATAAGGGGAGGTAACGAGAATGAGTATTTCGAGGGGGAAAATGAAGATGGGCATCATGAGGAAGACGGTAAAGACAAGGACGTGTATCAGATAATCAAGTGATGAGAAGAAGATGATTTTACTCACCGTGCTGTACTGCCCATTCCTTGTCCTCACCACTTCCTTGTCGTCTCTTAGATCCAGTCCAGCAGCTTGAATGTTAGAATAATAAACCATGTAAAATATGGTCACGTAAAGTTTAAAATTCCATTTCACTGAAGTCACCTTTAATTTCCTGATCTTCAAAAAGTTTTGACGTTTGTTTCTAATTAATGCATGTGTGATTGTGATATCTTTATCCCATATGATAACTTGTATAAGCCTGGCCATCCAGTCCAGTTTACACGGTCTTCTTACAATCACAATGGTCACTCATCGACAATTTCATGACTGTGGAAGCTGATTCTTACCGACAACGTGCGTGTAGTAGTCCTCCGCTCCGTTGTAGTAGCCAAAGAAGGAGTCGAAGCCGCGGTAAGTCGGGGTGTAATTCCAGTTACAGAAGCCCAGATGCCACCTGAAGTCAGGGCGGGATAGAAGTTGTAATCATTGTTGCGCAAGAAAGATTGATCTTGTATTGATCTTGATCTTTACACTCGCGTTTTGCGAGTCGTACACGTAATGTTTACACACGGGACAACAACGTGACTAAAACCGCCGAGCTGTATCGGCCATGTGATGACGGCAATATTTCCTCACTATAGATTATAACCGACTTGAACAACAAGATTCCTTCTACAACTTTCAACAAACACTGGAAAGGTATTGCACTGATATGAAAAAAAACGCAATTTTTCCAATTAGCACCAGTTGCTTTCATTGAATATTATATAAACACTGAGTTGAGCATTGCATACCTCACCGGTTGTGATTTGAGGTGTCTTTATACACTAGAAAAAGCATAAACACCAACTCCTACAGTAGCACACTTTTTTCTTCTTATTATACGGACATAAACACCATACAAAACAACTGCATTGTATGCAACTTAATATTACTAATTACAAACTCCTGTATGGAACTAAGATACAATAGGAACATGACGTAGAATAACAGATCTGTATGTAACTTAACTGTACAACAGTCCTGCATGGCACTTAAAGTTACAATGGAAATATTAAGACAGGACACCAGTTTCGTTTAAAACTCATTGATAACTAGAGTTCGGCGACCTCATACCTACAAGAAATAATTAGAACTTTTGTAAATCTTATGCAAATGACTTGAACATTTACATAATTTATGCATGGTGATGTTCATCATTGACTAACATACAAACGTCACAAGTATGAAATTCCCATCATTAATCATTGAGCGGTTTTACCATTTTAGCATATATTATGCAACTCATTAGCATATTTGGTATCTGCTTATGTTCGATCTATCATAATTCACATGTGTTATATTTATTGAAATCCAGATATTGAAAACGATGAAATTATGCAATTTCGACATTAAGTATACAAATTAAGTCCTCATCTGCATAACATATACGTATCTCATTATAAACACATTTGCCTAAGCTCCCCGCATGCCTAAAATCCTCTTTGGAATGTCTTGACAAAAAATGCCCCTGCAGTTCCAAAATAAATGTTAGGGGGCTGAAACTTACTCCAATTTGGCATGACGTTAAAAGCTATTTACCAATAGAATGTCAAGACCTAATTATGTCCGGGACAAGAGAAACATTGAAAAAACTGCTATGATACATTATTCTCATTAATTATGCAAATGTAATCCTATTTTACATAATCAGTAGTTTATGTTGTACAACATTGTTTAATGTACCTACATACCAAAAAACATAATAATTCGTTGTTCCCTTCTTGAGTTATCAACTATAGATTTTTTTGACACAAATGATCCTGCTAACCCAAAACTTGTCGCTAGGGGGCCCAATGTTTATGTCACTTTTTTTCTGAGCACAAGAGCTATCTGATACTCAAAACTTATGACCATGGCTTTTTCAGGCCACGAGAAAGCGAACCCAGAAGTTGCGCTGCAGTACCAAGGAAAGCCGCTAGGGGCCCCAAAATCTAATCATTTTCAGCATTCATCACACCTCACCAACACACCAAGTATGAAACTAATCAATTTGGCTGCTCTTGACATATCTTGTTGACAGACAGACAGACACACAAACGCTATTTAAAATGTAACCTCCATGACATTTCATGGAGGTAACAAAAACACTTACTTGCCCACCATGTGAGTGGCGTACCCCAAATCCTTCAGTTTCTCTGGTAAGAAGCTGAAGTTAGATGGAATGCCTTGCGCTTGAAAAGGAAAGAACACTAAGTGCTGGAAAAAATCATGGAAAAAAACGGGCAGTCAGAGATGGCAGATTTCACCCTTTTACACGTAACTGCTTTGCTATCATTCCAGCAAAAGGGGAACGTATCGATCGGTATATTGTGAAAATACACTTTTCTCTCGCGGTGACCATGATAGATCTAAACGAGTTCAATGAGGCAATCAAAATAATGTCAGTCATAATTAGCAGTTCAATCAATGATAGCCTGCCAATTAGGAAAGCGACCAATAAGAAAACGGCTGCATTTTCGTTAGATATTTGCATTATTACGTTTTTTTTCATCTTTAAAGGAACTATTGGACCAGTCTACGCTACTCTAAATTGCTAAATCTTTCGGTGCATAACACTGGTTACAATATTCATTATTTGATCTTTTATTGTGATAATTGTGCGGTTTGAGGGGAAACTAAATTGGAGCAGATTTTAAAAATAGGTTTCGTCTGTTGGACTAATAGACCTCGTCTTCGATCTATCATGGCCGCCGCGCAAGAAAGGTGTATTGTAACTGTAATAACCTTACATGTGCGAAATAAAAAAAATAAAAAAAAACAATTTGAATTTTTCGACAATAGTAATATAGAGTAGATTGACCAACCTGTGTGCCCACGTGGTAGGGGAAGTACCCGGTCATGAAGGCTGTTCTGGACCTGGAATTTACAACATCAAAGCTGTTACAACAAAACAATCATTGGTACCGAATTTGGCCACACTAGACCATACGATTTTGCACAAACAACACCCCTGGCATCATGCAGAAAGTTTTTGTATTCTTTTATAAAAACACAACACATACGTATACACACTCATACATAGACATGCACACTCACAAATGCTTACACGCAAATGCATGGGCAAGCACATAGAAAAACACAAACACATGCACATAAAAACACAGGTATATGAACAACAGGGAAAATTTGGCAAGGAATGTTTGTTGCAAGTTTCTGGGGATACTAACGGCGTACAGACGTAGTTGACGTAAGATTGGTTGAGGATGACGCCTTCGTTAGCCAGCTGGTCCAGGACAGGTGTTTTGACGTCAGGGTTGTGCCAACCTACGTCATTCCAGCCTGGAAACAAAGAAAACAGGAGTGCTGATTGAGAACATGTTTAATCATTTTCAATCCCAAACGTAGTGGTTTTAGACTAATCTGCACATTCGCTTGATTTTTCAAATCGTAAGAAAAATATGATTTTAGGAGACGGGAAATCCTGTTGTCCTTTAAGTTTTCCTATCGTATAAAATCCAAGTCAAGAAGGCGATGGTGAAAGCGACAATATTAATATGTTATGTTTGTCGCCATCAATACTAAGTACGGAATGGATCTCATAAGTAGGTAGATGCATATTTGATATAAACATGAAAACAGTCGTTGCCATGCATAATTGATTGTCTTTTATTAAACAACAGTTCGGAGACCTTTCATCTCCATGACATATTCTGATCATGCAAATTACTTCCGCATCTACATAATCTATGCTAAGTTACTACCTTTAAGTATTCCAATCTTTTACTGGTTTTAAGAATAATCATACTGTTTCATTAATTATAAAAAACTTGAAACTTATTTGCATAGTTGGTATCTGTTAATGTTCCACCTGCCATAAACTGCATGATTTATATGTATTTTAGTCCCATGATGTTCTTAACAATACAAATTTATATTTTCTTCATCAATTTTGCAAATGAATTCATAATTTTCACTTCATTATATACTGCCTAAGCTTACTGCATACTAAATATTATAGAAACCTGTCGTTCTTTTAAAAAGACCCTGCAGCTCAAGAATAAACTTCTTTAACATTAAAAGCTGTCTGCCACCATAATATCAAAACTTAGCATGCACGTCCGGGTAAAAAACCAAGCTGATAAGGTCACATAACAAAAAGAACCAAATATCGACATTGACCTTTGTCCTCCCAGTCACCATCCACTTATTAAATATCTTTACAATCCATCCAGAGGTTCTAACACACACACGCACCTTAAACAATATCTCAACTTTTTCATGTAGATAAATATGTCAGTTTCTGTCTATTATTACGTCCTTACCGAGATCATCTGCGACGATGAAGAGGATGTTTGGCTTGGTTGTGTCCTTACTTCCGGGTTGTTCGGCCCCCACAGCCAGGGCGGCGGTAAGAAGCAGCAGTACAGCACGCAGCATGTTGGATCATCCGTTTAGTGCGGCGCTCAACAGCTCGGGACGTATATATGGGGAACGACGGTCTAAAACAAATACAGCGAAAGTGCCTGTACTAATAATCACAACTCAGTCACAAGACGGTGTCGGTCCCCATGTACGCTCGGTCGTTGACCCCTAACCCCAGTGCCCTGAACGGTATCACGTGCTCTTGTACACACACCTCCTAACGTTAACAGCTTTATCATTTATCGTGTGAAGGTGAATTGTCGAGAATTTTACTTTTTGTTCCGATTCTTGTGTGTTTCATTTACATGTAATGCAAGTTTATTTAGGAACGCACCTGCTTTTTCTTTATTTTCACATGAAGACCGTGATTTGCATGTAAGAACTCTACAAACACATACACACGCGCGCGCGCTACCGAAAACATAACCTTCTAGTGAAAAGCAAAAAGGGAGGATGTTGAGCCGAACAAACAGAATATCTACCTTGTGCCAAACATTCAGGAAAAAACTTGAACAGTTGGAAATAACTTCCTGTAATTTGGGAAAAGAAATGACCAGGATCCATTCAAAGAAACATATTTGTTGACTTATGACAGCAATAAAACTAACAGAGATGTATTAATATTGTATGATGTCGATGCCCCAAGAATAGGACGTTCTAAATTAAGGTCTCGTGTCTAAGGACATTTATTTCTTTATTCACACATAGCAACATGGCTCAAAAACAATGCATATACAGAAATGAAGTACAAGTGTGTGTGGGTGGGGGGGGGGGGGTAGAAGCAAATGTGGCTTTTCTTGGGTCTCCCCAGAACTGAGTCGCAGAAAAAATTCGCAGGATTATACATAACGTAAATTGAAAGAAAGAAGCACACACCTTATTAGTTAAAATTATTATGGGAAGTATACTGATGGTATAAAAGTTATATCATAAATGATCAAATGAAATAATAAATACAAAACAAAATTGACAAATCATGTACAAGTAAGTTGGAATTTGACAAAAAAAGTCAATTGAAGAACCCGCCACACTAATAGTAAAGAGCAGGGTTCTCGCTGATGTGAGTGACCGTACCTGGGACAATAACTGTCGGGGTCCTTAAATGTAATAATAACTGAAGGGGCGTGTATGTGACAGAGCTATAGGGATAAAAAAAACATAGCGGTCTAGGTGCGTAAGACCTAGCGATCAGTAACCTAGCGGTCAGTACACACTGAGTAACCTTTGTCAGCTGACTTTTGTTTGCTTAACTCCAGTTTATGTACCCCTCAGTTCCATAAACGGATGATTGTACGAACAAAGTACAATGACATAAGTTTGCATGTGTGGTGTGTGCGCGTGTGTATGTGTGTGTGTGTGTGTGCATGTTTGTGTGTTGGTGCTTGTGTTTGTGTGTGTGTGTGTGTGTGTGCATGTGTGTGTGCGTATGCATTGCTGACCGTGTATGGGTGTGTGTCTGGTTGTGTTTCCGGATATTTTGCAGCATAACTTAATAACTCTGCCTCTGGATGGATTGTAATTTGATATGTAGGGTTAGCAAGACGATTTCCCCCCTTGATAGATTGAAAGGAAACCATACTAAGTTGGAATTCAGATGAAGATAGTTTTACTGTCATTCTAGAAGACACGCAAGCATAAGGCTTAGGTCCCAAAGGAAAAGGGGGTCATGCCGGGCAGTATTTTTTTTTTTGAGCGTGAACCCTACATGGCCCCTTGCGGCTGCCGGGGTATTTTGGCGCCCTTGATTTAAAATAAATCAGGTACCCGGTGATAAAACCACCCCGTGATTTAATCGTGACGCCGCCGAAATGGAACCCTTCGTAATGCAAAGAACAGGTGCACAGAATAAAAATACTAACTTCTAGCATATAACGAAGTGAAATTCTGCATTGACACATTGCGCGTTTGGGTTGTGCACAGGTGACTGTTTATTAATGAGAACAGGTGGTGAGCAGGTGTTAGAAGAGGAGAAAAGGTGGACTGATGGATGGATCTCCATTCGAGGTCTTGCTTCCAGGCACGACAGCTTCAGCGGAAGAATTTCTCGAGATGGGGTCAGCACAAGAGGACAGAAACAGCGGCATTTTAGCAAGCCATCGTGCGGAATAATGCAGCCTTTCTGCACGTGGTGACCGGGTTGTTGGACGAGAGCTGGGTGATTTGAAGAGAGCTCACGAGTCAGCCGCTGATAAGCAGCTTCAAGAGATTAAGATACTGCTGAAGGAGGAGCCCAAAAATTCAAAAGAAAGGACAACGAAGATGAGTATAGTTGAATGTAAGTTCATCTGTGACGGTAGTCAACATTATGTTACGGCCCAGTTAACTCGACGATGTCGCAACACATTCACATAGAAACACCAAGTGGATTTTCACGGGGTGAAGATACTTGATTAAAAAAAATTACTTTCTCAGGGGAATGAAAGAGGCCATTTGCATCAAAGCCAACCAACCTTCTCTCAAGCAGAGCAGAGGGAACAGTGGACCAGGACATAATGGGTTTCATCAAGTGGAGACCCTTTGCTAGTCATTTTCCAGAGATTGTCCCTGAATATGTCCCTTAATATGCCTTGTATCTGACTTAATGCAGAACACCCCTTTCTGTTGCAAAGGTTGAAAGAGCATTTTGTACTATAAGGTGAACAACTGTACGGGCAGGGATTGGTTTTCCTATACTTTAGATAACAGGTTGTTAAAGGTCTGATCCGGTAAATTAGGGAATATCTGGACTCAGGGCTAGTAAAAGACACATTGAGCCCGATGCTGAGTCTACAAATGACCATTACAAAGAATGGTAGCTTTCCCAAGAAACGGAGAAGAGGCGAGGGGTGAACAGCCTTGGTAAGCCCACATGCTTGGCGAAATTCATGACACCACACTGGGCCTGTACTTGGACGGAGGTAGGTGCTTTCTCACCAAAACCACCATTAGGAGAAGTAGTCAATGTCTTCAAGACCATCATAGGGTTAATATCGCATGTGACAAGTGTGGGGTATGAAACAACCACCAGGACTCCTTTGGAAATAACACTCCCCAGCAGCACCCCTTATTGTGGACACAAGGAAGGGACATGTGCTATCACAAAGCTCCTCCAACCGTCCACCAAAAGAGACTACTGGCGGTGGGGGAAACAGGAGTATACGAGGTATATCCACCAGGCAACGTGCAGAGTAGCGGAGTAGGTGTGTGACCCGTGTGCGAAGGAGTCGAATGTATTGCACCCTCCAACGCAAGCACATTACATGCAACAAACCCGTTGCAGATTGCACGCAGATTAAGACAGCATGACCGGGAGAAAGCTTCGAGGTTAGGAGAGAAAAAGCCTACCCACATCTAAACAAGAGGGCAGATCTTAAAATTCGTATAGCGGTCACGTGGAACATTTCACCCAAATGAATTACGTCGACAAGGAGAACCAAATCCTGGAAAAGTCCAAGAAATCGCAAGAGATGAGCTGATGTAGTCGGATGACCCTCAGAGCAACTTTCACCAGGTCGACTGTCCATTCCAATGGGTAAGAGACGTACGCAGCGCCGAAGGCCCCGATAAGGAACGACGATAAACGGGTAACAGGTTTTATTTGAGTCCCTGGGACAGGAAAACTTATCATACATGCACCACACCTTACAAGCACGAAGGGTAAACCGAAAACACCGAAAAGAGGGCTACGGACTCTCGTGGCTGAAGAACAAACATTAGGGCTGCGGGCATGGGGGGACCACATGTTATACAAATGTCGGGCGCAAGGTTCTCCAACGATCACAGTGGAAAGGGCAGGGCAAAAGGACGGTTGCCAGAAAGAACTTTCTTGTAAGTGTGAAATAATTTACAATTCAACTTTGTATCTCAATAGTTAACGTTACGAAGGCATTGGATGGTAGCACGTCACATTTATCGTTTAAGCTCCACATTGTAAACCACATATGTTGAACCAAATCTTAGTATGAACAGTAATACTGTCCTTCGTTGATATTTTTAACAAATTTTGTCGATTTCTCTAATGTCGGACAGATACCTTTATCGCCCTTTATACAACATGCAGTCTAGCGTTTGGACTGTAAATTACATTTTGGGCACTGTGTATGTAGCGCCACTATTTTCAATATCCTGCGGTAGCTACAGGCGCAATGGGAAAACAACAGGTGAAATCATTACAGACAGAACATTTTACATACTTCCATGCCCATGTTGTTGCATGGGGAGGTGAGATGTGCCCTGTGGCACCACGATGCACAAGAGCCTGGAGATCCCTGAAGACAGGGGCTTCCTCAAAGCTGTGGATCAGGTACGCAAGAGAGAGAGAGAGAGAGAGAGAGAGAGAGAGAGAGAGAGGCAGAGTTCACAGTAACCATCACTTAAACACCATAATGTAAATTGGGTGGGGATAGTCATTGGTGACGTAAAATGTACACGATGGGTGAAGCCAAAGGCTTCGTGAAATAGGTCCCCATTTATTTATTTACTTAGATGGTGGCATACAGTTTCTGTCGCTAAAACTCTTTCATAAATGCCACCTATTGTGTTTCTTTCACGTAGTGAAGGAAATAGCAGAACTATACAAGGTACATGAGAAAGATATTTTGTATCAACCCGTTTCAAAATTTCGTTCATAGTCTCAAATCTATTGTGTTAGTTCAAACCACCTTTACCTGTTTGATAAACAAAGCACATTTCATTATCCTCCCCTAGGTCAGGAAGACCTACCCAGCGATGCCAATGTCAGCCATAAGTCCTCAATGCAGACAAGCTATCCATACCAAGTCCTATGAGACGAAAGGACGGAAGCGGCTGAGGTGATTTTCAAACATGCACACAATCCTACAACGATTAGCTTGTATCAACGAATGGTGTTTAAACGACATGCTGTCACTGTCATACTGTTCACCATTTTCTTTCAAGACTTTATATTGCATGTGCACTGGATCTGTTCTTCCAACACGAAAACAAACGCTGAGAAACCACGTTTCGTGTGATGCCGAGAATATTTGTAAGGCATTGCACATTGCATGTGTAGCAGAATCCAATAGCATTCTAAGCCATAATCAAATCACCTCCGTTATTTTACTAGGGCACAGCGTGCAAGTGCCAGCGCAACAAATGGCACTACCACTTCCACTGCTAGTGCGACCAGTACTAACGCCAGTGGCACTGGGGAGAATTGTACAGCTGGACAGAACGTGTGATTGATGAGGACGGATGATGTACTCCTCTCGCTGGGGTGCGAGGTGTCTAGGGTCGACAACGAAGGACCATTGGGACAAAACCTGTTTTAGCGAAGGAGCTGTGTGCTCACAGCGAAGGGGCTGCATGCTCGGCGAAGGAGCTGTGTGCTCACAGTGAAGGGGCTGCATGCTCGGCGAAGGAGCTGTCTGCTGACAGCAAATGGGCTGTGTGCTCAGCGAAGTACCTGTGTGCTCGGGGAAGGAGCTGTGTGCTCACAGCAAAGGGGCTGCATGCTCGGCAAAGGATCTGTGTGCTCACACTATGAGTCACAGCAAAGGGCTGTGTGCACCAGGCTGAAGTTGGCCGCCGATTGGTAGCCGCCGATCCAGCCGCCGATTCGTCATTAGACAAAATATAGCATCCCATTCAGACGCCCATTCGAAGAAACAAAAAATTCCTAATTTCCTTTAAAAGCTTAAATGGATATCAATAACTGCTAGATATTGTCTGTTACAGCCCGACGTATGTATATATAAACATAAATAATAACAGAAAGTATGATATCAACGATTAAGCACAAATAGTAGGCCCAATGGACGGCCAACTTCAGCCTGGTCTAAAATCGGCTGCCATACGTATACGGCTTGTAGAGCAATCTGCTACTTATCTAGACGTGGCCTGTGAATTTTTAAGACGAATTTAGATAGCGCATACCCTAACGTATTCAAAACAAGTATCAAATCTTACGGGCCGAATTTAATTAATGATAGAGGGGAATTAATTAATAGGAAATACCCAAGCAAAGGGGATGCTAAAATCGGCTGCCATATGGCTTGTAGAGCACTCTGCTACTTATCTAAACCTCTCCCGTGAACTTTAAATACGAATTAAGATTGCATATACACCAACGTATTCAATACAAGTATCAAATCTTAAGGGCCGGATTTAATTGATAAACTAGAGGGGAACGTATTATACTAAAAACTTTCGCTGGCGTTTTAATGTAAGCATCATTACCTGCCTGTTTAGATCAAGTTTGACTGTATATACTGTAAATGCAGACTCTTTCGCGGTGGTTTTATATTCGCGGTTTTCGCGGTGGCCTCTTCATAGCGAACTCAAAACCACCGCAAACATTTCCCTTCTGTGTTCTGTCCGTGCCGTCTATGGCACTCCCTTCTCACAACATGTATGTAGTATAACCTTACATTGTCAAAGTATGATGACATTTAGTTCGCATTCATTCATTTCTACATAACACCTACTGTATAACACCATGGTATACAACTACAAGTATTACTGTACTAGTAATCAGATGGTAGATATGGTTAGATCAGTGACTGTCACAGTTGATCACGCCAGCACTGTCAAAGTCAAAAGTGGACTGTTCTGGTCGTTTGTAGCACCCTTGACGAGTAACATGTAAGACTTTTTCTTTGGTTTGGCAAACAATATAGTCATTGTTGACGTACGTCTCTTTTAAGAATTTATCTTTGAAGAAAATAAGTTTTGGTGACAATTTATGATACAATATAGTGTTGACAATACAGTGCGTATCTAATTTGAATATTCTCACGCCACCCCCACATCTAGTGATCGTCACGAGACTTACAAATACGTGTACAATACCTGCTCTGTTCTTTTACACATATATGATTTGCTGGTCTTAAATGTTCTTGTGTCCCATCAACATGAATCAACACCTGATCATTTTCTATCGGTTTGTGCTTCTATCAAACTTTGTTCTATAAACCACAAGCGTATAAAATGAAAACTATGTCATAGTCAGTCCAGGAAATTATCAAATATTGAGTTCGGACACCTTAATGGATTTCTATGTCAGCTGTATATTCAGGTGTTACCCATTTAGTTATAGGGGTGTTTAAACGTAATCTGAGGCGTATTGTCGGAATTCAGATGGCTGTAAATATTTTGTATTTAAAAAAAATTCATTCAGGTTGAATTTGCAACTTGTTGCGTTACAGATAGGCTCATTCACAGAAAGCCACACTTTTTTATGATATTACAATCCCAGACAACGAAAACAAGTATTTCAGCCTGCCTCTCTTCTTCAGCTACCAACGCAACAAGGACCAGCTGCAGGTTATAATGGTTACGAGCTTTCGCCACCCTCAACCTCAGACGGGCATGACACAAATTGTGTGCAGGTAGTCGCTGCTTGGATGAGTATTGCCAACACGACACGCACAGGCCTGGCAGAGTAAGAACTAAGCGAATGCAGATAATCTAAGTAATGTTTATATTCATAATCAGGAAATATGATGAGTGCCCACCAAGAGCCTGCCTGATGCCGTCGTTCGCGGGGCATGCGGCAGGGACCCTACATCTGCCCACCGTAACATTCAGGACCTCTATTGGGCAACGTGATATAGGCAATGATTAATTGTGACCACGACAGCCGTTAAACAGCCGGTGCCCCCGTGTGATAGATAGGGATAATGGTTTTCGGTTTGCACTGCAAGAGAAACAAGGAATTAGACAATGAAATTCATCTTCCAGTGATTTATTACAAGAGTTGCACTGAGCCTTAGTTGTTCGCGTGCTTCTCAATTTCAAGGAACTCTATGCTAATGTTGAAGAGACATTTTTCACAAGAATGTCAAAAAGTCGTTCTGAGTCGATTGACATGGATATCCACACGCGCATCAATTTTCGTCCGTTTGTGACAAAAACGTTTTCGTCCATCGTATACAAACAAGCTGAAAAATTAGCAAATATATGCCATATGTATCACATAACAGGAAAACGTATTTCAATATAGAATGAAGTTAATTCCAAAGTCAAAGTAGATTAAAAAAAGAACAAAATGAAGAATCCATTGTTCAGTATACCATTCCCCGTGTGCCCAACACATTTTGTAAACCTTCTTCACCACACGTAATGAAAGTATCTTTCCTATCCAAGCTCGGGGTCAGTTTGCGGGTTCCTAAAGGATGTCATATATACAATCGAATGAGCATGGCCTAAATGTCAAACAAAAGAACAGACATGTCAATTATGATCCAGTCTACAATGTCAAACAAGCTCTAAAACCATTTAAACTGTCTGCCTATAGATGGGGTTACAAATGTACATAATAAGCAAATATATCCAGTATGTAGTATACAGTAGGAACTGTTTGCCACACAGTCTGATAAGCTCAATAGTTTTAGATACAGATTTTCAGACTTCCAACAGTGTGTGACATATAGGTCCAAGGCTGATCACTCATTATAGGGTTGTACGTTCACATCGTGTAGAACGAATGGAGACCAACTTGTGCTGACCATTCTTACACATGTGTTATCACCGGTATGATTTATAGATGGAAGTCCAAAGTCATTTGTCAGTCCCACTGGTCACCTTGTTGTACAGGGCTAGGAGGTCCAACACGCTCGTACCCAGCGCCGTGAAGAAGCCATAGGTTTGAGATCGTGGGCTTATTCACAATCCACCTCAAGCTGAATTGAATAAACTCTATGGAATTCACAGCTGTCGTTTTGTTTTGTTTTGTGTTTGTCTCAATGCCTTAGAAAATCGTAAGTTGTGAGCGCACGCCACTACGTGCGTTTCTACAGCCTGAGTATTTTTACAGTTACCGGGTCCAAAACTGGTCGCAAGTTTACTATTTAGGGTGTAAAATGTTGCCACAATAGTGGCACGTTATAACAAAGGGAGTTTTAGAATGTACCTGATTTGGTGGCGCTGTAAGGGCGTTAAGATTATCCCTCTACATTGCCGAGAGGGAGTTATGTCACGGAAGGGAGTTTTGCACGGCGGCGCGTTTGGCCTTCTCCACGGTCACGTTCCCGGGACACTTAGCTCCTCTCAGCATGATTCGCCCCAGGAATGCGTTCTCTGTCCCAGGACTGTCTTTGAGAAGAATCCCAGCTGCCAGTGGCCACCATGCGGCCGTATAATGCATTGCAAAAAGACTCACACGCATATTCAGTGGAATAACACGATTTAATAGGACGCTGTGGAGGAGCGTGGAGGTCCAATCATTCCATTGAACGTTCTTGGTGTATGCTGTCATGTTTTCATCAAGGAGACCTTACAGCCGCCATGTACAATCACTTCCCTCTCACGTAGGATTTGTGTTTAACTCGATGGACATCTAAAGCCCACTTTTGCATAGCAGAATAGTAACACATACCACATTTTTTCCTACGTGCAATTTGGATGTATGAGTTTGCATGTGTGTGGTCAAGTTAAGCTTGGTGGGAATTCTGGACCAACACTAGCCACAAATGTTAGGTTTCTCATCGGTATGTTCTACATGTCTTGCACGATGTCTGTTAAAACTGGATTTATGGGTTGCAGAATAGTCACAGAGGTCACATTGGTAAGGTTTTTTTCTCCTGTGTGGATTCTCATGTGCTGTGATAAAGTACCCACATTCTCCACACATGTAGGGTTTGTCTCCTGTATGAACACTCCTATGTCTAGATAGGTCAGACTTTTTAACAGTTCTGTACCCACATTCTCCACACATGAACGGCTTTTCTCCTGAATGACGTTTCATATCAGATAGATGACACCTATTAGCTGTGCTGTACTCACATTACCCACACTTATAGGGTTTCTCACCGGTGTGCTTTAGTCGATGGACGTCCAAATTGCATTTCTGTGCCGCAGAATAGTCACACAGGTCACATTTGTAGGGTTTCTCTCCTGTATGAGTTCTCATATGCTTGGATAATCGTGACTTCGTAGTTGTTCTGTACCCGCACTCCCCACACATGAAGGGTTTGTCTCCTGTATGAACACTCATATGTCTAGATAGGTCATACTTTTTAACAGTTCTGTACCCACATTCTCCACACATGAACGGCTTTTCTCCTGCGTGACGTTTCATATGGTCAGATAGATAACACCTATTAGCTGTGCGGTACTCACACTCCCCACACTTATAGGGTTTCTCACCGGTGTGCTTTAGTCGATGGGCGTTCAAACTGGATTTCTGCGCAGCAGAATAGTCACACTGGTCACACTTGTAGGGTTTCTCTCCTGTATGAGTTCTCATATGATGGGATAAGCACGACTTCGTAGTTGTTCTGTACCCGCACTCCCCACACATGAAGGGTTTTTCTCCTGTGTGACGTTGCATATGGGCAGATAAGTGAGACTTGTTAGTTGTACTGTACCCACACTCTCCACATTTGTGAGGTTTTTCTCCTGTGCAAGATTTCATATGGTCAGATAACCCCTGGCTATGTGGTGCCTTGTACCCACAATCGGCACAAACCAATGGTTTTTCTCCTGTGTGCCGCCTCATATGGTGAGATAAACTAGCCTTGTAAGCTGTACTGAACCCACACTCCCCGCATTTGTAACGTTTTTCTCCTGTGCAAGATTTCGTATGGTTGGAAAAGTAAGACTCATTTGTTGTTTTGTACCCACAGTCCGCACACTTGAAGTAGAACGTTTTTTCTCCTCTGTGACGTTTCATATGGTCAGATAAACTTGACCTGCTAGCTGTACTGTACCTACACTCCCCACATTTGAAGGGTTTTTCTCCAGGGCAAAATTCCATATGGTCAGATAGGTAAATGCTATGTAATGTCCTGTACCCACAGTCTGCACATTGAAACGATTTTTTTCTGGTATGCTCTTCCACACGGAATCCAAAGTCTGAGTCAGCCATTTCTTTGATCGCTCGCCTGAAAGACATATTTTATCAATTAGTAAAAAACCAGGATTGTTGCAATCAATTACAAGTTCCTATCCTTGTACTTATCTCATAATAGGTAACTTCTAATTTTCAGTTCACAATAGCCATTCAAATACTTGCATGGCAGAAGTCATTTCACTGCATGTCAGGTGTTTTTTTGCTACATGGCAAAAGCCATTTCGCTACATAGCAAAAGTCGTTTTGCAAAATTGCAAAGGTCATTTTGCTACATGGCAAAAGTCATTTCCCAACATAACAAAAGTCATTTTCCTACATGGCAAAAGTCATTTTCCTACATGGCAAAAGTCATTTTCCTACATGGCAAAAGTCATTTCACTACACTGCAAAAGTCATTTCACTACATGGCAAAAGTCATTTCGCTACAAGGCAAAAGTGATTTGCTACAAGGCAAAAGTCATTTTGTGACAAGGCAAAAGTCATTCGCTAAATGGCAAAAGTCATTTCACCACATGGCATAAGCCGTTTTGCTACATAGCAAAAGTCATTTTGCTAAATGGCAAATCGCTACATAGCAAAATCATTTCCCTACATGGCAGAAGTCATTTCCCTACATTACAAAAGTCATTTCGCTACATGGCAAAGGTCATTTTGCTACATGGCAAAAGTCATTTCACTACATTGCAAAAGTCATTTTGCTACATGGCAAAGGTCATCTCGCTACATGGCAAAAGTTATTTCCCTACATGGCAAAAGTCATTTCCCTACATTGCAAAAGTCATTTCGCTACATGGCAAAAGTTATTTCCCTACATGGCAAAAGTCATTTCCCTACATTGCAAAAGTCATTTTGCTACATGGCAAAGGTCATCTCGCTTCATGGCAAAAGTCATTTCCCTACATTGCAAAAGTCATTTCCCTACTTGGCAAAGGTCATTTCGCTACATGGCAAAAGTTATTTCCCTACATGGCAAAAGTCATTTCCCTACATTGCAAAAGTCATTTCGCCATATGGCAAAAGTAATTCCACCACATGGCAAAAGTCAATTCGCTACAAGGCAAAAGTCATTTTGCTAAATGGCAAAAGTCATTTCACCACATGGCATAAGCCGTTTCGCTTCATGGTAAAAAACACTTTGCCACTACTAGTACATTGCAAAAGTCATTTCGCTACACGGGAAAAACCATTTTGCTACATGGCAAAAGTCATCAGCTAAATGGCAAAAGCCATTTCGCTACATGGCAAAAATTACTCCGCTACTACTAGTACATGGCAAAACTCATTTCACTACATGGTAAAAGCCATTTTGCTACATGGCAAAAATCACTTCGCTACTACTAGTACATGGCAAAAGCCATTTTGCTACATGGCAAAAGTCATTTCACTACAACTTGCACAAGGCAAAAGTCATTTTGCTACATGGCAAAGTCATTTCACAAAAGGCATTTTGTTACATGGGAAAAGTCATTTCACCACAGTGCAGAAGTTATTTATAAACCCCTGCTGTAGTGAGTACACAAAGTTGTGTGGCCCAGGGCTACTAAAATGGATATGGAAGACATTACCTTACTCATGATTATATACTCCATCCTCCTACGCAGGGACATCCAACAGCAAAACCGCCTGTCTGGATGTACCCTGCTTTCTCAACCGTCACTTAGTTCCTGTGGATGCCCCCCCAAATCAGCTGTCAGCCAATCAGAGAATAGGCCTTTCAGTTTTCTAAAGGGATCTCCCATATATATTAAGCTCATTAGTATTCATAAGTAGGGCAGTCAGGAACTAAGACTAAGAGTGACAGTTGAGAAAGCAGGGTACATCCAGACAGGCGGTTTCGCCGTTGGATGTTCCTGCATAGGAGGATGATATACACAGACACAATAATACTATATGACATACCTCGGACTTGTTATACCTTTAATTTGGTGCTCTGCAGGACTGGATCAGTCTACCCAACAGCAATTTCTGGTAGCTGCATCCAAAAATTGCAAGGACTTTTGTGAATTCCTGGAAGAAGAAGGGGATGAACTGATGTAAATACAACCTGGAACCTGTAGGAAGTCAAGAATGAATTTGTGTGAAACACCTTGAAAAATGTAGTTCAAGAGTAGTTTATTTTGGTCGTGTTTTTCTTTCAACTTGACTTGGTAATGGACTACTTTAGCAGTCTTGTTTAGAAAATTAGATGTCAAATGTGAGTCATCAGGCACTAGTCGTTGCCAAAAATACACAAATCAGGCACTAGTCGTTGCCAAAAATACACAAATATCATTACAAAATCCATATGGAATTTCCGGACCAACAAACTACAACGAGTACATTAATACAGATGATGCAGGAAGTATACCGGGGGATACACGAAAGACCTCAAACATATAGCAGCAGACGTTAAACTTTGTAATTCATAGTGATTATAATCCTGTTTAGAAATAGCCAATACTAACTAGAAAGGCCGACATTTGCTTGGGTGCAAATACAGCATATTTCAGCCATACCCATTCCCACGCAACATTGGACTGTTCCAAGTCACCCCTGCGCAAAAGTGCAATATTTAAACTGTAAGTTATCCCCAAAAGAGAACTAATATTGTGAATTGATTCCAGGTCAAAACAGAGCTTGCCCAATATGAACCGGGCCCACATGGAAGAATATAATCTTCCACAGGACCGCCTATGCATAACTGATTGGCTTTTAGAATTGCGGCAGCTCCTATTTTTCCGAGAGTGAAAAAAAACGCATCTTCCATTCAGAAGATTCATCATGAAATTACATGACGCCATCCAACAATTTCCACTTCGATAACTAGGTCTAAGTACCGTCATAATCTCCTTGTGATGTGGGTACATTTATTATTGCATTGAACTTTTTTTAATCAAGTAGGGCATACGTTTTAATATGTGTACAATTCCTTCATACCAGTTAATTCATCCCACATGTATAATACTAGATTTTCTGTATCTAACAACTTCAGACTACCTAAACCTAAAACAAACAGTGGAAAACGTACCTTCTTGTACCGAGCAATTATGCTCTGGAACTCATTGCCATCTGACATTAAGGCACTGTGTACATTGTCCAGTTTTAAACAAGCCATCTCAAACATTGTCATCTAGACCTTTGACCTCTAGACACTGTGCTCTATTGTAAATACTTTGTGATTGTTGTATTTTTTTAAAAATGGATATGTATTCATGTTGATTGTCATGTTGATTCATGTTGATTGAACCTTGGAAGATTAGCCCGTAAGGGCTAAAAGGTTTCTTAATAAACAATAAATAAACAACAATAATTGTCAAGCAGGTGCAGGTGTTGTGTAGTAGGAGTGTGTTGTTGTTGTTGTTTTTTCAAGCTAAAAACTTCAATCTTCTTGTTTTGTACGAGCCATTACATAAACGGTGACGTCTCGAATTTTTACAAGAATTTTACCACCCTGTCGCTTCATTTCTTTTCTGAAAAATCCCAGGACCAACAAGTTAACTTGATTTGGCTTTATCTATATATTTCATTTTCCTTCGAATTCTTTGTTAAGTATATGCCCTGCATACCACTGTTAAATTGTTTTACTTTGTATGCAATCAGCCATCGGACGTAATCTTGTCTGAGTGTTGTAATTTCCTGCTCGTAGCGTGCGAGACCTGGAGGATAGGAGTTTCTACCTTGTTCGGGGGTTTCTTTTCGGAGGTCAGTGGTGATACTCTGGTACTAAGAGTGTTTTGTTGGGCTCAAACTCTGGCAGTTTAAAGTTACTTACAATTTGAATGTACAAAGTTTACGTCAAAAAAGAACAACAACAACACTAACGTTAGAAGTACCTACATTTGTTTGGGAAAAAATACATGCATTCTCGCCACTGTCAAACTTACGTATCAAAACTAAACGCAAACTGTCCAATTTTCCCGCGTTTTCTGCCAAGTAACATTTTCTCGATTGTCTCAACTAACCCCCAAAGTCAAATCTGCCAAAAATGATTGATAGTGCCATGCGGAATGTTGGTAAATTCATCGACACAGACTTGTATTCTGACGTTCAATGCACGCGTACCGTCCGCTACCGCTCAAATGACCCTGTCTGAACTCCAAATCCTCACAAACTACAATTTCAAACCGGGCACAGGGTAACATATGGCCACTGTAAGGCTGTAATATGCATCTGTTTGTGTATAAACGGGATTGCAAGGCCCCGCTTATGAATATTAACTAGCATTCGCCTTTCTCGTCGCTGATTGGCTGGCGTCCATAAAGTAATTAACTCTCGCTCTCCCCAGACCGCTGGCACCTGTGGGCTCTGGGGTCACGGGAGTTCACGGGAGAAGGCCGAAAGAAAACCAATTTCCCCTCAGAAAAGTGCAGAAATTAATAATTTGAAATTGGTTCATGCCAAAAATTTTACTAGGATCATTTTACCAACTATCTAATGCCTATCTACACCAAATTTAAGGTCATTCCACTGTAATTCAATGGTACAGGGGGTCAAAATATACCGTTGTGGTCAAAACGTGACCTTTAAACTTCAATAAAATCATTTTAGAGGCAGATATGAAAAAAATGAGAAAAAAGGACCTCGGTATTGACCCACTCTACTCTTGTGCCAAATTTCAGGTCATTCGGTCTCGGAACGACGGAGATGATTCGATTTGAAGATTTGACAGGAGAAAGAAAGAAAGAAAGAAACATTACGAATACAATATATTTCACCATACCATATATGGTATGGCTGAAATATAATAAGTAGTATTAGAGCAGAATATCGTTTATAACTGTTCATTGTCACTTGGATTCCCTCCTATGTTTATACAATGCACTTGCAATTAGCCCTCGGGTATGAACTTGCAAATAATTTTTTTTTTCAATTACAATTTACGTTACGTTACCTCCATACGCGGTGAACATTACATAATCCGCCACTTTGAAAAACAGCGTGTTTGAAAGGATGAAAGATCTCTACGTCCCGGTACGTTTATTAGGGACATGAGAGTATAGAGCCAAATGCAGTACCTCCAGGTATTTATATATAGGAGTTTTTATATATTGGAGTGCATTATACGAGGGATGCTGGGTTTGAACTCTGTTATATTCAAACACAGTCTTTCGGGGTGGCGGATATACTAGTAGTTTCAGACAATAAAGCTTTGTTAGCTTTTTGCCCCCCTCCCCCATAAGGTGCTCAGGGTTCGAATCACGGCACATTTGCAGTGCGCTGTGCGATATTAAACGTTGTTTTGGACGGAATCATTATTCAGACAAAAAGTTAAGCAGCAAAAGTTAATCCTCCTTTACCTTTTATCACTCACCAAAGAAAGCAACAATGAGACGTGGTCTTTCCTTTCTTGTCAGGGACGCTGACCGGTGCCGCCAAGCTAGAGTCAGTGAACCGCGGGGGTTCAGTTGGGGTCAAGAGGTCACCTAACTGATACCTGATTACCCTTCTGATAACATTGTATCTTCGTCGTAACGATGACGATTTCAGAATGCATGTACAAGGTCCATCTGGTCGTCATGAACTCATGAGAAGCATACCTCAAAGGATTAACTTTTCCAAAATTAAACTACTAGTTCCTTTACGGGAACTTTGATGTAAATAACGTAATATACTGTGTCGTTATCAGATGTTGAGCACAATCAGAAACCCTAACGACTTTCTCAAAGATCTGTGTACAAATAACTAACATTCCCTACACATATTCGATGATGCTTTACTATTTACTAGTATTCATTTTTTGTTTGTTTAATCAAGCAAAAGGCAAACCAAAATTGGGAAGATGAGTGGTCGCTTCCATCTGCAGCATAAGTCAGTTAGACACGGACTGAGTGGTCTCAGTACACCGGAAACCAGACGACTGACCGTGCGACGTGAAGAAATGTTTCGGAGAGGAGCAAGGGGCCAGTTACTGGCCTAATCACTTAGGTAGGTAGGCAGGCAAAACACTTAAGATGGTGACACACTTACTTCGTCTCAACTTTAAAAAGCAAATTCGTCAATCGTCATTAGAAAAAAAATTAAACTAACACGTACAAACCATCCATTATAAATTCACTGTGTGTGAATAGAAAAGGCCACGGGAAAGACTTACTGCATTTTTACGAAAATGTTGCCTTTCTAGTTACAAGAACGTGCGAACAGATCTGACTTTTTGCATTTCTATGGTATTTTTTCCTACCTTGTCAACATAGCAATGCAAATGTTGATCGGCATCTGCCGAAATTCTAAATGGTATCAGACAGAAAATCGAACACTGGGATTCGCTCTACATATTTTAGTACTGATAAGTTCTTCAGATAAAGAGAACGAATAGAAGATCTATTCTCATCATCTACACAAGGATGTTTTCAAAACTTATTTTTTTCTCTTTACCTTGCAAATATATTACAAGTTAAATAGACCTAACTATATGCTGTGCAGGGAACGTTACACGCACAGTCATTGCCATAGGTCTACAGACACCCAATACATTTCATGCAGGCCTGAGGTCTACGAACTCTTGTTCCTGCTGGTAAGCTGTGCAAGAACTAATAGCTGAGCATCACTTTTTTTTTGCACTTGGCTTTGGCAGCACCACCGAATCTTCCCAGGGGACAATATCTCAAAAGCACGGCGCCGAACGGAAAAAAAGACGGGAAGAAGCAAACTTATATCTGTCTGAGTGCTTTTCGCAACCAAAGGTCTTGCGGAGGTCAACGGAACAGCAGCTACTCACCCCGACAGTCAGCTGTTAAGGTCACACGTAAATAGTCCCATACAGGAGCTGTATGTTGTGACAACTTTAACTCTCATACTCTCACACAGAGGGGCCAGATACCTGCCTCTCTCACCGATCATCCACTGGAAAGAACTATAAACAACTCAATTCTTTCTTTGTTCGCTTAACCGTCAAATCGCCACAAGCCGTAACAACACCTTTGAAAAGCTGAATATTATGCATATCTTGAAGATCCGCAAATATACAGTGCGTTTGACCTACCGGGAACGACTCTATTTGTTTTTGACAAGTATGGGGGGTCCTTAAACGTGATTGAGACGTTGCTCTTCTCAAATACTGGACCTCCGCTCTAAGTCCCATCCTAGAGGACGTCCCTAATCTAAGTTAGGCACAAATTTTCACATGCGTCGTGGGCAGCCTTGCGTAACGTACATTTTCGAAGGGAACAGTAACAGTAGTAGATTTCAAGGGAAGGTGTTTCTAACTTTGAACGTTAATTTTACGAGCTCAACATCATAGTACACCATTGTCTGCATAGACGTCTTTATCTGGCAACAACACTAATCCTATGTAAATCCTGGTTTCGAGTAGTTCTCTAGCCCTATTAGCTTGCGGCGGTTAGTATACAAAGAAAATAGATAAATTGATCTACCTACTAAGCCGCCGACACGTCTCAAATACAGGTAAGCTACAGAAAAGACATGATCTGACTCGGCATCAAAACCAAGGGTTTTACACGGCTTTACTCACGGTGGTGGGGATATTAGCTTCAGGTAACGATTGTTACACCGGGTATTGGTAGTTTTACAAAGCCGTAATCTAAGGGATTGTCATGTTAAAGAAAAAAGCTTTCAGACAAGCACCAGTATGACTTTAAGCAAGAGTGGTGGCGTGACTGTTTCTCTATTTCTTTTGAATGCAGACGTAAGTCCTTTTGAAAAGCCAAACCCTCTCTTGAAGAAAAGTGGGATTCGTGCCCGCGTGTCTTACTTGATTTCTCGCTCTGCTGCCGTTCACAAACAAACTGAAGATAAGCCCCGCTCCCTTTTTAGGCACTGTCATGTTTACATCACAATAGTCACCCTTCATGCTGCGATTCGACCTGCCGGTCGCTCTACAAAACGTATAAACAGACCTATACAAACGGTTTTACATAATTCATATGTCTACTTTCTTTCTCATCATGTTTATTTTTCATGAATGATTTTCTGTCTTTACTTTGAAAAATTTTGCAATAATTTTATTCGATCAATCCATTCATCTTGATAAAGATACAACAATAACAAATTTAAACATTACTCGCTCCATCAGCCATCTCTCTTTCTTCTGTCTCCTTCTTTAATTTACTTCATTCCTTTCCCCTCCCTACCTCTTGCTCAAGTCACCCCCAGCATGCGCTGTTGCCAAATTCTTTATTATATGAATCAGCTATCGCTTAAGGGACTCTTATAACTACTTTTTCCGTCCAAACAGAACCGTTTTTTTGCGACACAACGGTCGAAAACATAGGCCCTTTGCCTTGAATTCACCCTTCTCAAACTCCAGTTTGCCCCTTTAGATCGCAACCAATGTAGATGATGACTATTCATACTATGATTTTCCCAAACTTAGTAGTCGGCTGTCATAGACAACTGCTTTGTTTTTTCAAGATAAGTAGACAGCTCGCCGAGTAACACTAAACAACAAATGACCTTGCTTACATCTTAGCTCTCCACCACTGTCTGCAGAAGGTCTAAAGGTCATATGAGACAGGGGATTAACACACACGGTACAGAAGCAAGCGTCATAAATGTCACTGATCTAGGAAATGTGTCTGGCCGAAAGGTCGAATTCTTTTAATAGAAACGGATTTGTCTTTCCGTCTAAAGTAATCCGTATGTTGGGTTGTCTGTATAACCTACAGTTTATAAAACAAACCTCAAGTATCGGCAAACGCAATGTAACCGTTAATTGTGTTGATTGTATATTGTACAGTTATCGGTATTTTAAAGTTTGTAGTCCTGGCTGTATTAGTTACAAAGCTAACATAACGACTGTACCAACAAAGTATTCTAGTATATTGATGCCATTTGTCTACTGGCAAGTTGCTTTGAAAAGTATTTAAATATTACACCGGGTGGTTTGAAATGCAAAGTACACACGATTATCTTTGAAGATAAAGCGATTTTAATCCCATTCAAACGCTGTTTGGTGTACGTTGTTAAACATTCTATGTTTACATAAGAGAAATTGAATTATACATAGGAAAGTAACACAAAACTACGTCACAAACATAAACAACAACACACCCACATTGACGCCAAAGTAGGCATGAGCAGGTCTTTTAAAAGTCAACGAAGTGTTGATACAGCAGTCATGTGCGTCAGAGTGGGGAGTTGCCACTGTGTTCGCTTTTTCTGGCATCCACTGTAATTTCAGTTACTTTCGCGATGGGTCTTTGTGTTATATTGTATATATGGAAGAGAGAAAAGCAGGTTATGATATCTCGCTGTGTCAATGTCAAAGTTTGTCAATGAATGAGTTCTGAAATACAGTTGCCATGCACGGAGGGGCATTCGCGATATAAGGCTGGATATAGGTATCACGAAGAAAATAAAACCATCGCGAACGTTTGAAGACTTACAGTATTGTCCTCTGACGCAAGTTTCCGTGCCACGCGGAGACATACCCACACTAGTAAGTTGATCCATAATTTCCATACCCAACCAAGCAAAACCCACCCTTTAAATATTTCAGCCCAAACCGGGTGTGTGACTACCAGTAGTCTAACGCAAAAAGACGCATGATGACTACCGTGGCGCTGAAACTCGTCTTGGCGGCTATGCTCGCGCTTAGCCCCGCCGCCGCGGCTAGCGAGGCATCGGTAGTTCTCGATGTCGAAAAAAAGCCTGACAAGCCTATAGAAGTGGTAATGCTGGAGGAGGAAGCGGCTAAGAAGAAGAAGGAAGAAGAGACCGTCGTGGAAAATTCGGCTTGGAACGAAGACTGGTCGGAAGACATTGTGGAGAAAGCAGTGATGAAGGTACATGTGGTCTAAACCTCTGTTTATAAAACTTGGTACAAATGTACTTGTAAACTACGGTTTATTTATGCCCGGATGGTGATGATTTCTGCCCATCCCTCTTCTATTGTGCTGTTAATGTTAGCGTCCGAGAACCTAAGAATGATATTTTTAAGGTGGGTAGGTGGTATAAACCCGACAATGCGAATGCGTCTTGTACCCTCTATACTCTAAAGAGCTACACGTACATGTATCACTTATTTAGAACGGTACAGCAAACATGAAATAAATTGTTATATTTTCGGTTTCTAAAAACGCATTGGTGATATTTTGGTTACAGTAGCTAGCTGGTGTGTCACAATAACAACGATATACCCGAGTTTAAACCATAGACATTACATTCCGACGAAAGTCGATAATCGCCTGACCACCCACCGCGACATTGAATTTTATTTATTTACTAACTTATACAGGTACAACATCTCACCATCTGTTTTCAAAGTTGCATGTATACACAAACTCGGCATAACCCGATAATGAAACAAAGCAAATTATTGCAATCTAAGGTGCAATCCGAGTAAAGTATAACATCTGTGAAAAGGCAACATTCAATTTTGTTTCAGTAACATGTCCGAACTAGATATGATTTTGTGTTTGTTATTTTGTCATATCCAGTTGCCTGATCATATCTGAGTAACTCTTAGTATCAGTTTGCCTTACATGTACCTGCCTCAATACATTGTTATATGTGTAAGGTTACTTAACCCTATTTCGCTAATGAAAGGTGTTGTATGTGAGGTCGCCGATCCCATCCCGACAAGTGACTGCCTACTCAGTTATGTTAAGCCACAAATACGTATTCCTGTATCTGTATCTATATAGCCGGTATAACCGCCGTTCGGCGTAACACACCAGCTTTGCAGGCACGCGGCGCGGCAGCAGCTGGTTATATTACACCAAACGACTCGTTACTCCCCTAACTTTTGCACATCTATCTGCAAGCGTTCTTTAAAACTACCGATAGAAGATGCCCCTACTGTACTTGGTGATAACAAGTTCCACTCTACGATAGTTCTGGGAAAGTACGAATTTTTGAACACATCAATCCTAGGTAGGTAACTCTGGTATTTGAAGGCATGACTGTTTCTTGTTCTTTTTTGAGCTGGTATTAGATACTTATCCGTTGGTACGTACACCAGTTTATTGGTCATTTTGTACATCATGGAAAGTCTGGACATTTTCCTTCTGTCATCAAGTGACATCCACTGCAAATCTGTTTTCATTTTGGTAACACTAGAATCCCTGTTATAGTTGTTTGTGCAGAATCGGGCAGCTTGGTTATGTACCCTTTCAAGTTTATCTTTGTCTTTCTTTGTATACGGGTCCCATACTGTAGCGGCATATTCAAGGTTAGGTCTTACTAGTGACGTGTATACCTGGCACGTCACAAGCAAAACTGCTCCTCCGGTGGTCACAGCATTTTGTGTTATAACACAATGCTAAAGAATATGTTCAGCGTTCAATAACATCAAAGTAGAGTGCCACCAGCATATTTGCGTCTCATCTCTACAAGCCAAAGAAAACCACCCGTTCCTCTTACAATATCCTACGTTGGGCCTACCTTACTTTAGAGTGATGCTCTCCATGGAAGCATGGGTTTCTGTCGTGGGTTACAAGCAATCGAAATTTTTACAGCTTGCTCTAGTCGTCAAGATAAAATCCAGGCCACTACGTGTATACTATCCCCCCGACTGAAATGTATCTTTGCTTTTAGAATAGGGATGGAGCACGTGCGGTTACTTAGTAACGCAAATACAAAGATCTACGGTGTAAGCTAAATTCAAGGCGATTCAGAGACGACTAAATGCACTCTGAAATACTTCGAACACTAACAACACGCAACTGTATAAGAATATAGAATTTCAGTTTTTCTTGTCCATTACAGGTTCTAAAGGAGCTAAAATACACTACAAGCGAGAACACCCAAGACAGCAGGGCTCTTCAAGAGACACGCGGTAGGAACTATAATTATAATTACCCTCGCCAGGAATGTTGTTTTCTGCAATGACATGATGATGATGATGAATGCCGAAGTGGGATGGCTGTGATGCGGGTCTGTATGAAGGTCCACATCATACCTTGAGAGACCTAGGATGCATTTTCATGGTATATCCCTTGCACTTAACCTATTAGAAATTGCGGACGTTTCTGTGAAACTTGTTATGTAAGAGAAGAGTAGGAAAGTGTTAGTCCCCTAGAGAAAGGACTGGTCTCCAATCAGATCTATTGGGGTCTGTTGAGCACTGTTTAGCCCATTGGAAACTGTCTTTGAGTCCGTTAGATCTGTCCGGACATTAAGAAAAAAAAGGAAAAAACTCTGAATGAACGTAACACTTTAAACATTAAGAAGAGATCACTCTTAAATCATTTTATGTTTGGCTATGTGGGTTGAACAAGACTTTGACTGTTAAATCAAAGATTATCTTTCTTCCGACGGCTGGGCCTTTATCAAACTTTGCTACCCTTAAACAGATAGCATCACTATAGCTAAACGTCGTCCTTGTACCGTTGCAAACAGCTGTAGATTGCCCGGATGCTGACCCGACCTTGACCCCGTGGAACCCGGACCATGACGAGGCGGCGCGGGTGGTTGTGGGGCGGGGACAGAACTTCCTGCTGCAGTCATCGGCGTCATTCCACTCCCTGGAAATCAAAGACGGAGGTACGCAACTAAGAATTGAATTCAGTATAACTACTGTTACCTTTGCCCGAAAGGTAATATTTTTAGTGTGCTTGTCTTTAAAAGCCTTGGCTGGATTCTGATGAATTTGGTAGGTCGATTACCAAGGGCCAGGATAATAGAAGTTCGATAATGGCTTTCCAAGGTACTGTATCCAATGATGGGACCTTAAAACTTGTTGTTAATTAAGGCCATCAGTCCAAGTCATGCTGAAGCTTGTACCTTGATTTTGTCACGTATTTGAAGTGTGTTACTTTGATTTTCCCTGCTTTTATCTTGGTGAGCTAATATCACCCAGGCTCCCTGCTTTATATATCAGGCTATTGAATTTTTAAAAAAAATAGTGAATGTTGCATGTCTGCTGTGGCCGTTATGTGAACAAAATCAGCATCTGATTGCAGTTTATAAAAGTTGTTGTTAAATAAATGTGACTGTAATTCAAGATACATTATGGCAGGTAGATTGCGTCACCAAAAACTATTTAGGGCTGCGGATTCCCAAAGGACACAAAACAGAACACGATTTTTGTGGTCTGACATTTTCTAAGGAACAACCTAACGTTACTTTTGATGTTTCAGGTCGGGTTGTATTTGCTGACCTTGGCCTGTCCAGTGATACAGAGATCGTCCTAAGATCACGTGAGATCCTCGTCAGCGCTGATGGAGAGTTCCACATCGGCAGTGAGGCCTGTCCGTACCAGGGGAGCGCCACGGTGGCCCTGTACGGCCGCTCGGTCGACAGGAACAACAACAAACAGTTCCTGGTGCTGGAGGGTGGCACGCTGGAGGTCCACGGGAAACACAAGCTGGGCTGGACACAACTGAGCCAGACTGTGCCAGCAGGAGGGCTACCTAAGGTCGGACACTTATACTCTTTTAAAAATCTCCTTTCCATTAAAGAAGTAAATAGGAGTATAGCGCACATGTGCGTTTGTTTGTTATGTATCGGTGTGGATGTGTCCTAGGTATAACTTAGAAATTGGCGCTCCTAGAAGTCGGTGTATGAGGGAAAATCGGTATGGCTGCCATGTTGCTTGTTAAGACAACGAAAATAACGTTATAAACAGGTCACTAGTACATCTTGGGTCCCCTTGTGACTTGAAATTATAGCGAAACGTACAGCTTTTATAGCTTCAAGTAAGTAGCTACGGTCGTGTGTTGTTTCTGTTGAATGGCAGGGAACCTACGTTTGGGACTCTGCGCCTGCCCGGCCCCGTGGTATTCACGTGCGAGTCTTTGACGAGATCTCCGGGACCCACCTCAGTACAGAAAGGTTTGACACTCAGGTCAACGAAGCAGAAAGCCTGCGCTTGGCGGCCTTCATCGACCAGGTCCCCGCCGGGAAAGTCGTGGCACTGGCGGTAGTGAACACAGCAAATGGCAAACTAGAGGCCACGGCAAAACAGAAGATTGGGGAACTTGGAAGTGTTGAAGTGGAAACACTAGGGAGGAGGTAATATTGTTGCAGTTTAAGACTTAAGCATATTGAACATATTTCTTACCACTGACCTTTTGCATGCCACGGAGTGGATCAAAGTCTATGCCGTCCGCCAATTAAGGAAGTCGGTAGAAGGGAGAGTTTTCATAACATTTTTCTTTTTAAAAGATATATATATATATATATATATATATATATATATATATACTATATGTGTAACTCACTTGGTGATAATACATCCATATATACCATAATAAGAGCGAGAATCTTTGATATGCATATTCACGCTTTTCCTTAACACTTGAGTATTTATACCGGTAAGCTACCTGCAAATCAGCACTATGTAAAATAATTAATTAGATAGTCTTGATCTACGCTCGGCAACCATCAAAATCAGAATTACTGCCAGCACTTTTAAAACTGAAAGAGGGCGCCACCGAGAAGTTACCTGTGAAAAAGAACTTGCAAACAATGCACTTCAAACATGAAACACATTTTATTTCAAACTGGTGGCTCTACGATCACGAAAGAAAAAAGATGTCTGAAGAAACCAACAAACTCCAGCCAGATTTTCCCGCGTTGACTTTTCAAGAAAGAAAACAGTTCTTCTAACATCAAAAAATTCTCTCATAATAGAAAAGGTGGGATCTTTCGTCTTTTACTGTGTTCAAAAAATGAAGTCGAACACTATAAACTAGAATTTAGAGTTAGCTTTCAGACTAGACTAGAAAGTGTCCAGTCTAGTCTGACGAAAGATCCCGCCTTTTCTATTATTTTTTTACACTATTTGTTTCATATATTCTGCAATTAGCCCACGGGCAATAATTTGCAATGAAACCTTCATCCTGTAAATAGTAGATGCTCTTCATGCGTTATTTGAACCCCGCAGACAACCATGGGCGATGGTTAGTGTAAAAGATGATCCCAGTGTTGCTGTGGAACAGAGACTCCCATACATAGGTAAGGAAAAAGTCTTTTTATCATTGACTATTGGTACCTAACTGTATTTTGATACGCAGGAAAAGTTCTATGTATCTATATTCTGTATCTATATATCCGGTATGACCGCCCTTTGGCGTAACACACCAGCTTCGCAGGCCCACGGCGCGGCAGCAGCCGGTTATATTACACCGAAGGACCCGTCACACCTAGCTTTTGCACATCTATCTGCAATCGTCGATTGAAACTATCCAGAGAAGTTGCCCCTTGTGTTTGGTAATAACAAATTCCACCCTACAATAGTTCTGAAAAAATACGAATTTTTGAACATCAATCCTAGGTTGGTAACTCTGGTACTTTTAAGAAACAGCTATGACTGTAAAAAGTCATGGCTGTTTCTGGTGGATTTGATATTTTCAGTCGGTACTTCAACCAGTTTATTGGTCATTTTGTAAAACATGCAAAGTCTGGATATTATATTGATATTCCACTCATCTACAGCACCCAATGTATAAAAGAGCAATCACATTGACCTTATGATCACGTAACGTTAGCAATTTCAATCGATAAATGGTGTCAGTAAGTTGATACCGCCCCCTCTCTGTTCATGTGCCTTTTACCCCATGCTTCTGCAGATGACCAGACTACAGGAACAGCTACCGCTGCGGTCACTCTTCAGTCTTTCTTTGGCTCTTTCAAGGTCACGGCGACAAGTGAATGGCTCGGAGGTGAGTGATAGTCAGGGGTGTTGGGTTTCGTCTAACTCACCGGGCTTGATACATCTTCAGATATCACATAGAATACATTAAATGTTTACATAATTTTCATTTATGTACTTCTGGGAAGTTTCTACCCTAGACTTTCTCCTTGTCATAACTATGTAACTGTAATTACACAAATGTACGAATTGCACAAATGTAAGTAACGATGAAGGTAAAACAACCAGGTAATGAAAAACGCCAGAAAGCATTTTTTTCAAGCAACTGGATATATAAGAGATATGTTTTGGGAAACGATTAGATCTTTCAGATATTATTCACTAGCATTCGTCAGTGAGTTAACGTTAGCTCCTACATATTAAACATCAGGAACAAGTAGACTCATTTGCATTAACCTCGTACTGACCTTGTCTTACCTTTGTTTCCTATCTAAAATTTGTTTCCTTTGCGTTTTAGTTCATAGTATACAATTTGTTTATAACCAGTTCTCCTCAGTGTAACTGACAAAAGGTAGTCAGTGCTAGCCGTTTAAAACATCATATTCAGTTGCTTGAATTAAGTAACTACTTTGGGCTAACTATTCTCTGATAGTACACTCCTATGTTTCCCATTGTCTGGACGGTTCTCTGCATTATTTGGCAAGACCGTAACATATGACCGTAACAATTAGGTTTTATTTTCTTGATAGGAAGTCCCAAATGCAGATTTACTGTGGACGGCGTTGGCAACGAGATGGTTATCAATCTAAAAGATGACGTCAGCTCGTGGGAGCCCGGTGACCACATCGTGCTGGCCAGTACGGACTACGACATGGAGCAGGCGGAGGAGTTTGAGCTTCTGCCGTGTGAGGAGTGCTCAACTCGACAGGTCAAAATTAACGGTACGGTTCTGCAAGTAACGCGGCCTTATTGGGAATGGCTTGAATTATTAATAAAGCACAGCCATTGGTAAAGATAATTTAGTCATGTCAACATGCAAGAACAGTTGATATTTGTCAGATACAGGTCACCTTTGGAGCCTTAGCTATCCACCAGCCCATTCGATTTCTTTTAGCGGGGTGCTGACATACGTTCAGGGGCTGGCGCCATAGGCGCATGAAACACCGGGCTCGGTCGGCGGTTTACGCATCACTCTTATCGAAAGAGCTATGCATATGCTTATTCATGACAAATAGCGTACTATTTTTCACACAAGGAATGGACTAGTACGACTAGACCTTCGATCACCTTCAGGAGAACCAGGGACCCACATACTTAATATGCCTCACCTTACGAAAATGTTAACGGGTCAAAAGTTGTTGGTAGCGGCCCCCGTCTCGGTTCAAGTAGTTGTCAATTGGCATGGAATTGGGTCTGTCTTCTTAAATAACACAGTCGTCTAACTAAATAGGAGTCTACGTTAAATATCCCGCCTCACTTTTACAGGACGAGCCAAGTACACACATTTTGGTGAGGTTGCAGATGATGTGGACCTGCGTGGGGAGGTGGGCCTGCTGACGAGAAACGTGAAGTTCCTGAGTGAGATGGAAGACGGTTGCTATGGAGACAACTTCTGTCAGTTCTTTGATTACGACACCTATGGAGGACATCTAAAGGTAAGGGTTAGAATCTTTTGGTGACGCCTCAGGTGTGGTGCCTCTTCCTTTTAAAGGAGACATGTACAGTAGAGGTTGCAGTTGGACTCCGGTGGTAGTAAGAGACTGTTCCAGAGTAATGTTGCTCAGAAGAATGTTATCTGACCTCTTGTGGTTTTAGTGAGTTCATATGCCTCGGAGTGCTTACTGTTCGTGTTCATAACTTCTTTACTTTTATCATCATGATTATTTCGGGGTTGTCATGACTATGATATTACCAGTGCTCAGTTAAAACTTTGATCAAACACAAACACCACATTGAATGTGTGATTGTACTATTGCAGTCAACAAGTCACAGAATTCAAATTACCCATGACCCAGATTACGTGACGTTAACAAGGTAGAATCTTTCACACCGTCTTCAGTATCATCGTTATCATTTTTTTTCTTCATGAAACTAGACATATCATGCGTTACGAAAATATAAGAGCCTTTAGACAAGTACAAACTCCTTTTTATAACGTATTAAAAAGTGGTATGAAAGCTAATCTACTAAACCGTCTTAGCCCCCTGTGAAAGACCCCTATGCCTAGTTATTATCTTAATTCATTGCCAAAAATTGTAACAAATAAATTTGTTGTGCAACCAACGTGAATTGACTTGACTTTCTGTTGCATATGCGATTTGATATAAGTAAGAATGAATTTTCTTTACATTCTATTTTCTAGGTTCTAGCGGGTTTCAAGAACGTACATCTGTCAGGAGCTGAGTTCACGCGCATGGGTCGTCTTGTTCTGGGCACCTATCCTGTCCACTTCCACCTGGCCGGAGACGTGGACGAGGCCGGAGGCTACAGCCGGCCCACCTATGTCCGAGACCTGTCCATCCACCACTGCTTCTCCCGCTGTGTCACCATACATGGCACCCACGGGCTACTGGTCAGTATATCAACAGTAAGCTAGTTCACGGGTTGAGCTCCACATGTGTAGTATGATGTATTGTGGAGACTTCCTATGGTGTGTATGTGCTGGTTGTCACGTAGACATGAAAACTGTTATATTATGTGAATTGTGAAAGGCATTTGCCCAATGTTAGAATCATTATCATCGGCTGGTTGCACAGATGAACACTACTGTCTCTGTCCATCCATCCCTACTCCCATAGCCTTAGCACGATCTTGGGCAGCAAGTGTTTTCATAATTTGTGAATATGTTACTTTAGATATTGCGGGAGGTTTTGTACTTTTTGCCCAAATGAGAACGAAGATGAACATCACTACATTATAGGTTGTTTACCGTATGATAACTTATTCATAGATATTTATATATTTCTGTTTATATAAACCATAAGACGTTAGTACGAAAGTAAACCGTATTTTTGTTGTGTCAACTTCGATAACCACTTATTCGAAACTAAAAACTAAAAAGAGCCGCATCCCTTGTAAGATAAAAGTTTCCATTGTAATAGATTTGTACAAACGGTATAAATATTAAATTAACTTTATATTAGCATTGTTTTTATACATATACATATAGTACGACGGCATATGACTTTACAGGTGATAATGGTAATGTTTAAACAGGTCCAGGACACTGTAGGGTACGACACGCTGGGCCACTGCTACTTCCTAGAGGATGGGAACGAGCAGCGGAACGTGCTGGACCACAACCTGGGTCTGGTGACCCGCCCGGGCACTTTACTGCCTTCTGATCGGGATGAAAACATGTGCCTCCGAATGACAGATGCCGTGTACGGAGACTACGTACCTGACGCGAATAAAGAGTGCACGTAAGACATGCCCCTATGCGTACTTATAAATAACCAGGATTTTGCTTGGGCACTTTCTCTTGTACATTTTGGTGCGAGTTTTTATTGGGTCTGGACAGAAAATGATTTTTGGATTTGTGTGTTATGTAGAAGAATGTTGCACAAAACAATTGCTGCGTTTTACCCGCTAACTCTCAAACTCGATAATAGCTCTTCTAGTTGTCCTCTCGAATACATGCATCCTCGAAAAAATTGTGAACATCCAATTCTGCAAAATGGCATTTCGAGTATTTTTTGTTAAAGACTGTCGATAAAAGTTCTGTCAAGATAGGATCTATTTGTGATTATTTTAGGTATCTGTAAGTTTACGTCGACGGTCGGTACCGTCACTAAATTTGACATGGATACGGATATCAGACATAATATGTGTGCATTTATTTTCACTCAGGGGCGTGTCCACTTTCTGGATCGCTCATCCAAACAACGTGCTTACGAACAACTCCGCCGCCGGCTCTGCTGTAAGTAATTTATTTTTTACCGCTTTAAAATTGTTGTAAAGCCCCCTTTTACAAATCAAGAGCTAATTACATATAAGCTCAGCCAACGTGTCGGCGGGCTCCAAATGGTCACTTTCGGCCAAAGTACGTTCGACGTCCTGCCGGTGATTACTGGTGATTTTTAGCAGTTTGTCCGTTAGGTCTTGAATCTCCGTGTGATGTCAGCTGTGCACCAGAAAGCAAAAAAAAAAAAAAAAACTTGTTGTTAACTTTTTTTTAGGAATGAAACACCGAGCACAGTCCAATTTGTGACGGGGCAGATTTTCTGTCGACCCTCGGGCGATTCTAAAGTTTTCCAAGCCAGACGATCGAAAATTTGGCGGTTGTTTGCTTTCATTTTGGCCCTTGCAATTTTGCGATGCAAAGGACTGTACAAACTACTTTTCAAAAAAAGTTACAATAACAATTTCTAAAAGGTGGTTTATTTACTATCAGAAGGAAATAATCAGATACTTTGGTCATTTCTTCTGTCGGAATGATTAGAATTGGAGCCCCATTATTTGCATTTTGATAAACGTGTGACGATTTATTGCAAGTCTCGGTAGACCAAATATTCATAGTGCTTGTGGGATGTTTATTTTAAGATAATTGTGTATTACGATTTAAACAACAACAAAAAACGATGCATCAGAGGTAGATCTTTAATTTACTAGATTAATGTGCATTTGATCTTAAAATTTGATATCTACAGGAGGTTGGCATTTGGTACATCTTCCACGATGAGCCAACCGGGCCGTCTGCAGGGTCGCTGCCGTTCAAACAAGCCGAACGGACTCCGTTAGGACGGTTCTACAACAACAGGGTACACTCCAATTCAGACGTAAGCGCAACCTCTATTCCGATGGCCGTGGTTCCTATCATGTGTTTGAAAGAGCAGAAGAAAATAATAACTCTCTGGGAAACTCCTGAACTCACGTGTGTATCTTGAATTTTTTTCGAATATTTAAAATATTTTAGAATATTTTAAAGCGTTTAAATCAATATTAATAAGGCCTCTATAGCAATGTTTTTATGTGGCGGCATTATGGTACCCGATGGTATTACTGGAGTTGAAATGAAAGATGTTAATCCAGGGACAAAGGCTTCTCTGCAGAGGTGTTGCCAGGTAAGTGACATTCATCTCTGAAGCTCGTATACACCTTTCTCACGCGGCGGCCATGATAGATCTAAAACGAGTTCAATAAGGCAACAGAAGACTGTCCGTCATGATTAGCAGTTCAACCATTGATAGCATGGAATTTAGAAACCGACCAATCAGAGAACAGTCTACGCTACTCTAAATTGCTACACCTTCAGTTGGTGCATAACACTTGTTATATTTCTTATTTGCTTTTATATTGTAAAATTTGTGTGGTTTGGGGAAAAACTAGATGGGAGCTGATTTAAGAAATAAGTTCTGTCTGTTCGCATTATCGACCTCGTCTTCGATCTATCATTAACGCCGCGTGAGAAATGTATATTACTGAACTGTGCTTTCATACAAATGGGGCGTTGACTCCAGCCCTAATTCTTATTATTTCATAAATCCATCATCACGCATTTTCTGACGCCTCGGGGCGAACTTTGAAAAAATAATTTTTGACCTCTTGTTCCAGCGTGGTTTGATGATAGACGATCGCGTGAAGACCACACCGGCGTCAGCAGCAGCTCCACAGGAGTTTCTGGCTTTGGGACAAGGACAAGGGTACAGTCTCTACTTGTCAACTTGAATATGGGCGCTGTCACATTCCCGTATGATAGATTTATGAGAACGCACTGCGTATATTTTTTATTACAGTCACAATCTGTCGACGTACCACATTCTATTGCCCTATGTCAGAAAAGTTCTAGATTCTTGTCAAAAGTCGATTTATTTCATGTCCCGCTGAAAACGTCGTAAATGATTAGGTGACCACTTCTAGCATAGGCAATGACTTTTTAAACAGCTGGTGTAAACTGTTATTTTATCAGATAGCGGGGAACATGAATTTTGAAGGATTGAAGGGAAACAAGTGCCAAGGAGAAAGTTCCTTTGGTTGGCAGTCCGCAGAAAAAAGCTGTTTAACTATGTAGAATGGCCTGGTATTGGTAGTAAAACGTACAACGATGTGAGCAAAAATCGATTAGTGTACGACGAATGTGAAAATGCTTTAGTAAGAAATATAGTTTTTTTTTTCTTGTGAATGTTCTGAAAAATATCCGAGAAGCAACAAACAAATTTGGTGTGGCCGAATGCCTATCTTCTCTGTCGTGACAATTTAAAGAACAGCTCTTCACTGAACAGGATTTAAATCACTTTCACTTCCCTTTTAGATATTATCCCCACGAGAACGCTGATCTGGAGCAGCCACGTGTACCCGCCATGATTGAAGGGCTGATCGCCTACAAGAACCAAGCCGGGGCCTGGATCAGGGGCGGGGACATCTGGCAAAATAAGTGCGCGTGAGTAGCGCATTGTTTTTCTTCTATTTGCTTTTGGACAGACAAGGACTATGTGGCACTGCACTCAAGTTTTGTAACCTACATTAGCAGTGTCACCTACACGGTACAGACAGAAGGTAAACAAGGTACTCTTTTACCTCCCCGACCGAAGTCAGGTACCCATATTACACCTGGGTGAAGTGAGGAAGGTCGTTTAAAGTGCCTTATCCAAGGGCACAACGTCGGGGGCACGGCGGGGATCGAACTCAGGACCTATAGATTCCGAGCCGAACAATCTACCAGTTGCGCCACGCCCGACGCCTCAAAGTAGCGCATTGAAGATTGTTTCTTACAAACTCTGATACCCGTCAACGACAGCAGAAAGACATTACAAACTTTACTTAGTATATTGTTGGATGTCCATCGCTCTGCATAGATTCTACGAAAAAGTATATAAAGCTTATTTGTATGCAAAACATCACGTCTGATATACACTTCAAGACTCAAATAGCAATACTTTAGAAACAGAATATCACAATGGTATTTACATTTATCAATCTGTTCTGCAGCTTTGTTGACAATGGTGTTGGCATAACGATGGCAAGGTGAGTAAATGAACCATATACGACATACTTTTAAACCCAATGTATCGCCTCATAAATTTAGCAATTTGTCCCATGAATAGCATATCTCACTCTCTTTCTCTTTGTGCGCAGGTGTGTATTGGCATCTTCACATGTGCGCGTGTGTGTATCTATGCTCGTATGTACGTGTATGTGTATTACTGCAAATCAGACTCGAGTGTAACATGTACGTTTCTTTTGTTTTCCAAAGTTCGGGATTTTTCCCCAAAGACGTCGGCGGAACTCAGCAGATCTGGAACAGCATTTTCGTGGGAGAGAGCGCAAACGTCGGTACAAACACTGGGGCTTCTGCGTGGGGCATGGGAGGGGTCGAGGCTGTGGAGAGAAGTTTTCCGAGCCAAACGTAAGTGCTTAAAACGTTTGCAAGAAAGTCTTCAGGCGGTACAAATCCTGTTACGCCCCCGTCTCCGTTCAGCGATGTGGGATCAGCTTGATATATTCTTTCAAGAGCGAGGCTAAATTTTTGACCACAAAACCGTTGTAAGCTCACGGGGAGTTAAAAGAAGTTGAATGTATCATTAATGATATTCTGTTAGCCTTAAGCCAAGATAGGGAACATCAAAAGCTGAATACTTCATGGAATATATACTTGAGTCACCTATCTATAAAGTCGTGTAAAGTAAGTTATTATTGATTAAAGTTTAAAAACCAAACAAGATTGCGTGAGTCTTTACAATATTTTGTTATGCCTAAAACCCAATCTGCTTTTAACAAAACCAGTATTTTCTGTTGTATGTCTATCAGACATTGTCCTCAGAGCTTCTTGCTGCAATTCTGCTTCTCGTCGCTATATGTAGCCGATGTAGGTTTGCGAAGAAAACACAACACAGCAACATTGCGACATTTTGTTTCATTAGATCATTCGCAATGCGTGACATTGGCATTGACGAAGACTCTACCGTAGTCAAGAACTAACGCGTAGTCAAGAAGTTATGCTTCCATCTAACTAACTTGATTTAACGATTTAGAACCGTTCTGTTTTTGTTTCCTTACGTTATTCCCAATGCGAAGCCTTCACATTTATGACGGTGCTACTATAGTCAGGAACTGCAAAACTATGCTTCCATTTAACTGACTTGGTTTAATCCTGTTTTATTTCCTTAGGTCATTCCCGATGCGAGGCCTTTACATTTACAACGGTGCCACCATGGACAGGAACTGCAAAGCTATGGTTCCTTCCAGCTATTTCAAAACCGTTCTGTTTTTTTCATTAGGTCATTCCCGATGCGAGGCCTTGACATCTATGACGGCCCCACCATAGCCCGGAGCTGCACGTTTAAGAAGTACGCCTCTGCGCCGGAGCACGACCGCTACAGCAGCGCCATCGGCTGGCGGCTCACTAATGACTGGCACATGACACCCAAAAACAACGTCACGGACCTGAAGTTTGAAAATGTAAGAACACAATTGTTTTTTTCTTATCGAAAGGTTGCATTAGTTTGCTACTAAATGTACCAACCAAATGCGTATTTTAAACAACAAATGAAAATTTGGCGTACAACACTGTACTGAAATTTTTTGAAGGTTTTTTTTTTCGTTGCAAAATGGTACAGAATACATGAAATAGAGTAAATTGACTTAATGATACATTAAAAATTTCAGCGAGTCTGAGTTCAAATCTTTACAAAGTTTAAGCAAATACTTGTAATTGTTTGACCAATTTTATCTCTAAAAATGCTATTTATATCTATTTGATCCATCTGTTTAAAAACAGCAAACCGCTAGGCCTGTATCTGACTAATCAATCTTTTGAAAATAAGCAAAAATGTTAGCTTGTTTTGTAGCAACGTTTTTCACGCAGGTATGCATATACGATACTGGCAGCTATTATTATCTTATCTAACATTAACTACTTACTCTGTCTATCATGTTTAGGTAAAAACCCGTGTTTTTACTACCGGTGAAGACGTACCCTTTATGTCGACCGACAAAGATGGTGACAAGAACCAGATTGTTCACGACCTGGACGGGACCGTGACGGGCTATCCGGACACTTACGTGGTCAGGCAGGACAACCACCTGGTCAGGAACCCCGGATGTGTGGACAAACCGGACTGGCACGCGAGTATCTGTAGCGGAGAGTTTGCTCAGGTAGGAATAAATGCTATCAAGGCAAGAAGACTAAACTCCAAGCAGATCCTGTGGCCAGTTAACCTGGAATCTAGTCTACCGTGGATTGGCCAGGCTACCTTCGGGGCAGGAGGGTCTTTCCACCGCCGGGGTAACCTTTCACACCAGGTAGAAGTTTTGCATGGTGGGAGTTAACTGGTGGCCGGCAAATCATTCCACTGGGCTTAAGTCTAACCGCGTGAAAATACTACCGGGTGTGGCCAACTATCCCGGCGGCTGGGACCTACTCTGGACCCGTACAGAGCCTCCATTAACTACGGTAGGCCGAGCCACTAGTAGACTAGATTCCAGGTTAGTGGCCAGTAGGCATTATCTATGTACCGAAACAATTACCAATCAATCTTCAGTTTCCATCACTGCTTGGCAGATGGGGATTGTACATGGATACTGCCTGATCGCCACAAGGATTGATAGGAAACTACGTGATTGGCTGTTTTGTCCAATAGAATAGAAATACAATTGAATCTACAATCCAAAAAATGCATTCTAATATTATTATACCCGTAGTAGTCTCATTTTGTATATGTGAACTGTATCTTTTCAACATGTCTTGTTGTGATCTGTACTTAGCCAGGTGTGGAAAAAATGTCCAATAAAGGTCTTCATTCATTCATTAAATATAATATTGCAACTATTCAGGGTAAAAGGTGGCTTTCATTATCTATTTTGATAACTATAACAAAGCAGTATTCTATGTATTCACCTATAATTGCATCGCATGAAAACTCGCCACACACATTCATTTACCACACTTCAATTACAACTTAAACTGCGGTTGTATCGTTTTGGTTTAGGTACTTATTAAGCGCCTAAGCTACCAGAGGTTTCAGCCCTGTACATCCTCTGAATGCCGGGGTTTGACCCCTAACTCCCGAACTGAAACGAAAATGGCAAACGCCTGACCTTCGGGATCTTCTTGGTTTCGCACTCTAAACGCACGCAATGCTGTTTTCTTTCGACCCGGGAATACCCGATCCCGATTCTAGCCTGGTAGGGTACACGGGGTATTTATCTATATACCAGTTATGCCTCTGAGTGGCAGCTTAAGGGGTGAAACTGAATAATCGCTTCTTTCTATGTCTTGTGTGTACACAGGTGCTTCTATCCGCCAAGCCGGCGCTGTCCCGGACCATGACTATAGTCCGTGATGAGTACCCGGATCATCCCATGACCATGTCAGGGGCACAACGTCTCACAACCAAGTTTTACCAGCCCGTGGTGGCGCTAGAACAGTCATACACCATCCACTGGGACACACGGGCTCCAGAAGAAGTCACAATCTATCTTTTCAACTTTGATAGGTAACCGATTCATCTTATTTTGGCCATGTTTCAAAGGTGGAGGCATTTTTGTTTGTTTTCTTTACTTAGATATATTGGGTGGCTTCAGTATCGGTTCCGACTGGCTGTTTAAGACGCGGATGTCATACTGTAATGCAGGCTAAAATTGGCTTGGATCCGACACAAAAAACATGATACCTCTGATCTTTGACTGTCTTACTAGTAGTTTCTCAGCATTGAAGGGACCAATCAAATTGGTCAAAAGTGTATAGAAGTGTAGAAAAGTCTATACCACCCACCGTCTCTGTCGAGTAATAGCTGATGCGTCTCGGGTGTAAATGGTTGTTTTTCCAGTAGTACTGTTCAGTGTCAAGTTCTTTGAAATCGTCTAACGGTTGTATGTCGTTGTTTCATTTAGCGGAGAGTGGGTCCGACTGGGGCTGTGCTACCCTCCAGGAACAACGTTCGAAATCAAGTACCAACTAGAAGGGCGAGTCAGGAAGAAGGTGACGTACGAGGAGGACATATCGGCCGTGTCCACTCTCACCGACGTGGAGGATGGCGGCGGCAAACTCTTCTATTTTGAGGAAAGTACCGGGTAAGCCGAAACTAACATAGAAACGCACATTCAGTTATATATGCATGTGTGTGTTTTATGTACCTTATCATCCTGTCCATGTCTCTAATTCTATTTCTATTGTCTTTGGTTATGGTGGCAGGACAAGCCCATTTGGTTTATATAGGTTAAGGTACAGTGCAGTATGACGATCTGCAGAAAACGGCGGTATCGTAATCAGTAGATGTATTCTTGTTGCCGTACAGTTATTTTAATACTGCAGAGTAGAAACATGTAAGGTAGACGACGTGTATTGGATACTTGTGCCAAGTTGTGGAATCGATCAGGCTCCTTCCCAGTCTGATATGATTGTTGTTGAAGATCTCTCGGGGTGTTTCAGAAGACAATATTTTGTATTGCCCAGGTTATTGTTCCTGAAGCTCCGTGCTAACGAGGTCCGTAGTGGGGATGACTACTGCTCGGATGTGGGCTGTGAGCGGGTCTTTGTCACGGCCACCATGAAAGGTGACCAGGTCAGCGACTGTAGAGCCTCAGCCTACCCGAAATACAGCCTGACTCCCACACAACCCTTCCCCATGCCGAGCTTCAGTCTGGATGTCAGCGACTGTGTAGACTGCGGTGCTCAGGTCAGTTTTTGGTGACACCCTAGGGAAAAGCATGTACTAATGTCATAAAATTCATAATGTCATAAATGATCATTTTTGAGAATACACAAATGAAATAATACAAAAATTTGTTACTGTATCTTGAAGACATTCATTCTGTTATTAATCCTTAGCTTGCAAAACGATTGAGAATAGTGGTTATAGATAGCGCTGCAGTGCATTTTCCAAGCTTTACATTTTCTGATTCAAATATTTGGGCATGCTATGGTCCTGATTTTTTTTACTTTGAAAAAAAAAGGAAGGTTAGTCTTTCGGACATCTAGTAGCTGAATTAGAAACCGCACAGTCTTTTTGATGTCGATGTTGTATTTGAGTATTTCATCAATCATAGGAATTAGCCAGCAACAATGACTAAGTTGACAATGTAGAAAGTATATCTTCTAATTGAAAAAACAACAACATATTCTTAATTCAGCCAGGTGAAAATGATCATGAGCACCAAGCTTTCGTTAGAGCCGTCCATATGTTTGAAGAGAGCCACACATCAGGCACATTAGATAAACCGCCAAATTCATAAAGAGTGGAGATCCTTCCAGATAGTTTTATATTCGCACCTCAGGCAATTACTGTTTTATTGAGATCACCTGAGTTGCATTTGTATTCTTACAGGAGCCCATCATCTTTGACCCTAGCCTGCGGTTCCTGGATGTAACAGTGGTGTCAGCTGGTTGGGACGAGACCCGGCAAGGCCATAAAACATTTATCGAGGTAGGGAGCATATTCTGCAAATCAAACTAGCATTTGGAGATAGATACAACAGGCTAAAGATGACACCATGAGGTCCATAAACAATCTCGACCTACATCTTCCAAATATCCTACCAGAGGTTCACAAATTATGTTGATCACAAAACTTCGTAATTATTATAAATACAAACAGATCTAGATGGGCCTCAAATGATACCTTCATTTTTGATGAAGTTAGTAATGCCTAAAAAAAGCAGCCTAAGAGAATCCTAAAAAAAGTATGGCCGCACTGACTTAATTTTATGGATGATATTCGCGCACGCATTGTATTTGCCTGTTCCCCCCCCCCCCCCCAAAAAAAAACAGTGGCCGCCTATTACCTAATAGCATCAGAAGTTTATGCTTGCAAGAGGATATCCTCTCCAGGTTAAAAGGGCACACGGTAAGTGCATTGGGCCTTAGTGTCCTTGTTAGACGTATGCTGAAAGGCTTAAGGAAGGGGACGGTGGCACTACACAGCGTGATCAACAACATTTGCTTATTTTTTTCACGTTTCTGTTTGGTTCATGTATCAGTTCTGACGAATTTTCCCTTTCTTTAATCACAGATAAATGGTGTCCGTTATAACCCCCGCAGAGGGTACTTCATCCTTGCCGTTGACGCAGTTTCCGGTTCCGTTACCCATCAGGCTAATTTCGACACGCACCGAAGCGCAGAGAACGACGTCGCCATGGCCAACTTCCTTCGCAATGAACTTCCGCAAAAGTAAGAATACGTAATTGATTACTGGCAGGGGAACATTAACAATACCGCAAGTGATGCATCGCAATTTGGCTGTATTGCATTTGATTGAAAGCCTACATTACAGACCTTCTGTTTGGCCCGGATAGTTCGGACACTGTTCTCGAAAAACACAGGACCGTGGCAGGACCAGTTATGATATAAATAATGACATGACAGTGGAAAACCTCGTTGATAAAATGTCCAAAAAATTTTCTTATCTTTGGTAACACTATAGTAAACATTGTGCTAGTAGCATATCATTATTTAACAAATGATCTGAAAAATAATTTTCAATGACATTTTCCTTGCTGTCTGCACTGTCTTGTACACTGTATAATGACATTCTAATAAAAGTGGTTGTCCCCAGCAAGCAGCGTATGTTCCACTATCTTGGCATATTTCATTTTTTCTAACAGATCTGTGAAGAAAATATTATATATTTCTTTTTTTAGTTCCATAGTGGTGGTGACAGTGCGGGTCCGCGCTAGTCGGTTTGCCCAGGAGGGTCCGGCAGTCCTGAAGGAGTTCGGTGCAACAGGGCCTGTCGAAGTTGAAGACAAAGGTACAGTATCCTTTCAATTATATGACTATTATACCATGCATGTGCCTTGCAAAATCCAACTGCATCCTCACGGAAATTGCTACTTTAGATCCTTGTCAGCAGTTTGGCACAGTCGTTCGACGACAATGAATTAATGAATAAATGGAGACCTTTATTGCCATTTTTGCCACACTGGGCTAAGTCCAGGTCATAAAAAAGACATATAACGGTTATGGGGATGTATTTACAAGATTAACTAAGGAGCCATGTTGAGTGCTTTGTCCTTCAATTTTTTAAACTCTATCCATTTGATAGTACTTAATTATCAGTTTTTTTTTTTTTCAATTTCCATGTAGGTAATTTTGCGATGGTTGGATTCAAGGGGACTGTGTGGCCCAGCTGGGTCCGGGAGGTTAACCTGCCGCCCGGTCAGGGACCTGCCCGGATCGAAGCCGAGATTCCCCTCATGGGGTAAGACCGGTCAACATAGAGGAACCACGGCAGCGATGCTGAATAATAAAAAAAAATATTGCATGCAATAATGACTCCTCTTTAATCTATGTGTGAGAAGTATGCCTATACTGTGTGTATGTGGATATGGCGCGTGCGTAATTTGAGTGTATGCGTGTGTATAATTCTAAAAATCCAACTATTTCACAAAGCACAGCATTACATAAACATAAAATCGTATTATAAGAATACCCTGAGACTTTCCCAAGAAGTAAAAAAAGTCATAACAAATGTTGGAACTGATCATTATGACAAATATCAACTAGCAAACTCTAACGTTAATAACGTTAATAACGCCACATCCTGTGTCACGAACGAACAAATGAAGGCCTACAAATCAATGGAACCCTACAGTTTCGATATATCAAGCTCGATGAACACCCTACAGTTGAAATTACTCAGTGCAGACAACATTTTGAGTTTACCATATTTCCTTAGCAATATCATATTGATTTCATATCGTGAAGGTGAAGGGACTAGGTATAGGTAGAGAGAAACGAAGCTGGGACTGCGTTTTTGTTTCAACCCGTTTAATTCTAACACGTTTCTTCTCATTGAAACGGCTTCAGCCTGTGTCTGTGTCTGCTGAAAAGGTTATTACGACGTTGCAATATTTGAAGATTGGCCACAAATTAATGTATGACATCTAACATACATTCTTATAATTTCAGTAGGTTTCATTATACCGGCACCTACAAAAACGTTGCTATAGAGGCCTACTCAAGATTGTCTTCAACACCTAAATATCTGAATTGTCTTACATTTAAGATATTCAACATTCGGTGTTCAATACAATCTTGGGAAGACTTCTATACTAACGTTTCTTTGAGGTGGCGCTATAATGACACCTGGTGGAATTATGAGAATGTATGTTACAACATAGCCAGAGGGGAGGTGCAAAGCCAGACACAACATATCAACCTATAATATCTATACTATACTATTCTATACTATACCATTCAGGGTTTTGTGAAGATGAAGCGAGGGGAGGAGGCTATCTCACTATTATGTCTACGATTTTGTTTCTAAGGATAAAAAAATTAAATACAGCTGCTAGACATACCAATACGCTCCTCCTTATTGCCGGGTAAAATCCATTTATGCGCGCCAAGACCAAGGTCAACCCAGAGATGTTCTGAAGAAAGACAACGTTTACATCAACGACAGCCTCACAAAGGGAAATACAGTAGCAGTAGCAGTCCACTGTGTTCCGCTGATGCGGTGGTCTTGGTCACTCGTCAAGTCAAATCAACTAAACCAGTCATGGTCGTATGACGGAAATATTTTTGTCAAGACTTTGAAAGGGGGGAGGCAAATGATATCCAAACAAGCTGATCTGGACATCTGCCGTTCAGCGTAATCTGCTTAGCGGCACTGACAACTCTATTCCTAGTCATTGACTGTAATGACACTGCTCTTGTTTTTAACTCAGCTTTTCAAGCACTACTTCATTTTTACAGTCTGTCGAGGATGCCAGCCATAAATTTCACCTGATGAACTGCTCTAGTTTTGTGAGGCATGGCCTCAAATTTTTAGTGCAAGTGGCATTAACATTATGGACCCAAATCGACTGTAAAGAAGATCGATGAAATCTTCAGTTTTATGCCTGTATATTTTGATTTTAAAAATCCAAATGTATGCTTTGCATGAACTATACTTTAATCCAAATTTCAAATAAGGATCCCTGCAAAGAGTTTCAGAGTATGTAAGCAAAATGACGTCAGTGGACTAATGTTCAGAATTTTTCTTAAATAACGTGGAAAACAATTGGTTGCATCGGTTTGGCAAGTGGACTGTATGCTAGTTTAATAATGTTAATAAACCTACTCAAGGAAAAAGGAGTCCAATAAGTACTAGTGCTATAGCTTTGTATATCGGATTTTCCCTCTTCCAAGTTCATTATATAGTCTTTACTTAAGTCGGATTCTTTTTAGCATAAAATGTACTTTAAAAAAAACCCTGGAGACGCTTCTTTGCATAGTGTGCAATGTTAAATGAGTATATACTGTGTGTTTTATATGGCTTTGCGACTGGTAAGTTGTACCTGCAATATAAAACAAGGGGTAAAATATCATACGTTTCTTCTTTTTTTTTTTAATTTGAAAGTAAGCGTTCTAAATCAAACCAAATGCAAGACCTGGCTGGCCTGACCTTTAACCGCTCAATGACGATAGAAAACCGACGACTATGATAGTATTTATTTGTTATCATTATATTTTTTCATTAGTTTTATTACCATTATTATTCAAACGTGATTTGCATTAATATTATTATCAGTGGCCTTTATTTGTTAGGGTTTTTGTTATTGTTTACATCAGTTTTATTACTCTTGTTATTTATTCACTTCATTTATTGTTAATTGTTAATTTTCTGTTTGCATGTCATGCATGTACACGTTTCATTTCAATCTATGCAGTGCAGGGCTCTATTGCAAAGCATTGTAAATCACTGACTGGACTACCCTGGTTAAACATGACAAAAATAAATAAATAGATAAAGACGTGATACACATGCTGATTTTTGGCCCGTTCTGAGAGGATTTCGCAGGGCCAAAAAGCTAAACAGGACGTCGGTCGGTACTATTAGCTAAAAAAAAGTCTATGATGAACACCTTTAATTTATTCGCTACAGTAAAGAGAAATTAGGCCACAGCAAGTAAATTTTATGGATGACATCCTCTGCAGACTGCAAAAATAATGAGATAGGGCGAAAAAAAAAACAAGATGGGCAAAAAAAAAAACAAGATGGCAAATTTTCAAAATAGACGTTGTAACAAAACTTGAAGTGACAAAATATGGCATCACAGCCAACAAGGCATTCTTTCCTGTATTTAAGAAGTGCACCAATGTAGTTAAAGTGACACTAGTATGGTAGACTAGTATCATTAACCATGTTGGCAACTACACTCATAGCTTCCATAGTTGTGCCACTTTTACAACTATCTATCAAGTTGCACCTCTGCAACTACAATCAATGCTACAGAGTCTCTAGTGTCAATTCTACATTCAATGATTAGGTTACAACACAACCTTCACCCATTTTCGTCTATCCGGCCTTCCCTTAAGAAGAAAAAAAATTCTTGTTTTTTTTTCTGAAATCAGGCGAAAATTAATGAGCGCGCGGATGTCATCCATAAAATTTACTTGCTGTGGCCTTAGTAAGCTTCTGGCTGTCGTACATTAAGATTGTGGAGACCATGCTTAACTTGGTGAGGTCATCAAGAGAAGGAGATTGGGATCCGGAGTTACATCTATCAGCATAAATAATACCTTGCTGCTTTGCTTATGACGGGGTGAACTATGCGCTGTACCTGCCTGCCTACCTAGTTGACATGTCTCACTTTAACGAAAACCATCCCGAAGCCTTTGAATATCTAGAATATGGTGGGTTTTCAGTGCAGATCGGAGGTGAAAATCCATTTGGCCGAATACCGGTAAATCAGAGTAAACAGTTAAAAAAGACATGCAAAATTCAGGAGGTGCTAAAAGGTTTTAGTCTCAAGCCTGAGGCGATCTGCAAGCATTATCTTGTTTCTGAATATCGACGCTTGTTTCTGAAGCAGTTGAGGGACATGCTAGATGAACACAAGGCTCATTCTGAGTATACCGACCTCCAAAGTAGAAGAGTTACAAGAGACAAAGCAATTGCTCTTATGCTAGAACGTTACTATGTAAAACCATTCAGTAGCAAGCATCAAGGCTTGGGTTATCTGGCAACCGGGAGGTTTGCCACCCCAAAGATAGAAGAGGACTGACTCCTAATGCGAAAGCGGCTCTAGTGAAGAGGCATACAAATCGTTCCGCGTACAGCACTTCGAGCTCAGCAAAAGGCAAGCATAGTTCCACGACACATTGAAGACATTCTCTGGGCTGAAGTCGAAGTTCAAAGCTAAAGTGACAAAGGAGATTATCCTTTAAGCCTATATGGCTCTATTCGGCCATATATCGATGATTATCATAGCGGAAAACAGAAAGCTCCAACTAAGAGATCGATGTACTTTGCCATCCTCTGGGACCTCTTCCGTGGTCGTTGGCTACGGCAGACGGATCATTACGTAAAACTACAGAGTGTACGCTTGCCAAAAATGTATGTATATAGGAAAAAAATGTACCGGCAGTGTATAGATAATATCCCCTACCTATCTGCATGCATCGTTGACGGCATGGCATGTTTTTCCTCTTTTGGATAAGTACATGTATGGTAGTATTTCCCAAACGTTACAAACCAAATACGAGAACAAGGTCATGTATTAGAGTTTTCAGTTTTAATAGTGATTCGTGAATGAGTCGCTTCTCACATTTACGTTAACAACAACAAAGACGCAACGCAAGGTTACCTGTGCCAGTTTACGGTTGACGGGTTAAAAGTGCTTCTATCTGTAAAAAAAAAAGTATCCGCAAAGCAAAATGGTTAGACATTGGAATGAAAGCTTGGCAAAAATTCCCTTTATAATCTCATTTCTATCTTTGTTTATTTATTTATTTTTTTTGTACTTTGCAAGGGAGTTGTTATTTAGCGCTCTGTAGGAGTAACCGTTCCATGGTGACCAATCAACGGTCACTCAAGTATTTTTTTCACGTAGATGCTGTCAAGCACACTGATTCGACCATGTTTTGTCTAGTAGTACATTGAGTTGTAAATACACAAGATACAGCAAAATAAAATTATGACTCGTCTCACCAGATATTGCAACAATCGGAACTCTATTTTCACTAGAACTGCATTCCACTACTTGTTACTGTGAAATTCCTCTTCCGACTGACCTTCTGAAAGACAGTTATAGGTATAAAAATATGTATAGATTTTTCAATTTATATCTATTGTTTTTTTTCCTCATCCATCTCGATCATGGCATTGTTTGTATCGCCATTGATATCATACCTGGGCCGCGAAAACGTTCGATACAGGTGCTCCGGACAGTGTGATAACTTTCCGTATAACACGTTCAAAGTTATATCACACAGGGTTCCATCGATTAAACAGTACGCGCCGTCAAAAATCCGATCGAACCAAATCGTTATTTTTTTTTACAATGTCCGCATCCAAGATGAAGATAAGTATTGTTTTCCAAGAGTAAGATAGTGTTTCAAGCTCGAATTATATTGACAAGGAGAATAACCTCAACACGAAGAGGAAGACAGAGGCCGACATCAGTCACTTCGCGTTGTTCCTGGAGGCAAATGGAGAAGGAAGGAGGCCAGAGAACATGTCGGTGGAAGATTTGGATGATTTGCTGGAAAGATTCTTTTTAGGCATACGCAAGGATAGTGTCGAAGAATACGAGCCAGACAGTTTAGCCAAGTATCGGTCTATTGCCCGTTATCTAAAGGAGAAGGCCTATCCAGCAAAGGTCCTAACTGATCGCCGTTTTGTGCATTCACGTGAATACCTTGTGGCCAAGCGGAAGGACCTAAAGAAAGAAGGCAAGGGAAGTAAGCCAAACCGTGTAGACCCACTAAGCGCAGCCGAAATGAACTCTTGGGGGGAAAAAGAAGCCGCAACGGGGGACTTCCCAAAAGACTCCTCAGTTCCCTATGGCTCAATACCGCCATGCTTCTTTTGGATGAGATCCGCGGGCCGGAGCAATTGCACCATGCTTCTGGGGGGGGGGGGGGGAAGGGTGAGGGGGGGGGTGGGGGGGGGGGTCAACGCGGGGGGGGGGGGTAGGGGGGGGAGGGGGGGGGGGGCGGGCTAGAGGGGGGGGGGGGGATAGTGGGGGGGGTTTCGTGGGGGTGGGGAACGTTGGGGGGGGGTCAGGTGGGGGGGGGGGGGGGGAGCAGTGGGGGGGGGGGGGGGGGGGGGGGGGGACGTCCGGGGGGGGGGGGGAGGGCAGGGGGGGGGGGGGGGGGGGGGGGGGAGGGGGCTGGGGGGGGGCACAAGGGGGGTTCTGGGGGGGGGGGGGGGGGGGGGGCCGAGTGGGGGGGGGGGGGGGGGGCCGGGGGGGGGGGTTATAAGAGGGGGTTGGGGGGGGGGGGGTGGGGGCAGGGGGAGGGCAGGGCAGGCCGGGGGTGGGGGGTGGGGGGGGGCTCACGGGGGGGGGGGGGGGAGGGGGGCGGGGGGTCTCGGGGGGGGGGGCGGGGGGGACTGGGGGGCGCGGCGGGGGTGGGGGGGGGGGGACCGTGGCTTGGGGGGGGGGGGGGGGCGGTTCCGTGGGGGGGGGATGGTAGGGGGGGAGGGGGAGGGCCCAGGGGGGGGGGCGAGGCGGAGGGGGGGGGGGGAAGCGCCAGGGGGGGTGTCGAGGGGGAAGGGGGGTCGCGTGGGGCCGAGGGGTGGGGTGGGAGGGGGGGGGGACCCCACACCTCCGGTTCGGTATTGGGGGGGGGGGGGGGGGGGAGACATAGAAGAGACAATCGACAGTCAAGTGCGGAGTTTACTAGAGTTCAGTGAGCGGGCGACTAAAACCAGGACCGGCGCCACCTCTGATTCCCGACCATTTCGGCCACGGGCCTACGCATGGCCGGAGCGCCCATGTCTATGCCCCGTCAACTTGTACAGAGAGTACCGAAAGCACAGCCCAATGACGCAAATTCATCCAACGGCACCTTTTCTTACTTTGGAACCAACCAAGCGCGCAAAGCTGGTGCTGAAGTATGGCTTGTCAATGCCCCGATGGGGAAGTACAGAATCGGGAGCATCTTGCGCACCATGGCTGATAAAGCAGCTTTGTAGGGCCGTAAGGTCAGCCCTATAAGGCAAGAAAGACAATGATGCAAACGCTCGTGTCCTCCGACCTCCCCACTACTCGAATCGTTCAACTTTCTGGGCACACAAATCTCCAGTCTGTCAACAACTGCTCGTGTACCACAGAGGAGCAACAAAAGCAAATGAGTGACCTCATCATGGGCACTGCCAAAAAAACACCAGCACCATCGCCTGTGTGCCCGACGCCTTTCACGATGCCTACTGTCCACATCGGCGTAACAATCCAAGGGAGAACCTGGAACTTCGGCAGCTCTTCCTCCAGCGCATTGGCATTGCAGCAGATCAAAATTCAGTAGAAACTTATGACTCTGGTTCAGTGCGTTTCAAATGTTTTTTTTAATTTCTAGTTTGATATTGGCCGAACTCTGCCTTCAATGTGAAATAGAAGATATTCCTCTGGACAGCGCCATGACATTGTATCAAATCAAGATGCTATGAACTTTCATTTTTAGTCATTAGCTGAAATCAGGTGAAATCAAGTGAGATCTAAGCATGTTCCTTTACCTGGTTCTTTTGTTCGAATGGACATAAAGTTGTTGTCGCAATGTGCATTGAGGACATGTTTTTTGCTTAAAAAACATTTTAGTTCTTTTCAGGTATGATATAAATGAAATACAACACGTTGTAGTCCGCACCACCCTCGGTCCCGGACGTCGGGCGATCCGACCCGCGGTCGGGCCGGCACCTCGGGTGATACGGATGCACCTGATATATTCTTTATTTACCAGACTTCTTCATTTGTAGAAGGGAGGGTGCTAGTGTTAGTTTTAAGAAATACCTGACGTCATATTTCATTGAAATCGAATATTACCGCAATGCCTTCAGGAAAAATCTTAAATCTTTTTTTTAATTAAAAAAAATCTTATCAAATAGCGCATCAAAAGATAATTAGACTACTTCGATAATGTAATGGCCCTGTTGTTTCCCGCCGTTTGCACACTTCTCATCGTGACAGAAACGGATACCGAAACATTATCCCCCCATATATTAACGCCCCTAGGTCAACGAAGGTACATGTATCTCGTGTTTGCTGCGTTTCGAGTCCCTTATCTAAGCCATTTACGGCTGTTCAGAGGGGAACTTGACGTATGGTTTTGGTATTATAAGTTTTGGAATTTCTCACGATCATATTAATATACTTTTTGGGCCGGTACTTTGAGTTTTGGCAATTGTACGAGCGTTTTTCTGGCACCGTATGGCTCCCGCGAGCCCGGTTCCCTGCAGAAACACGTTGCCCCCGCCTGGGTGGAGCTTGGGTTACGTTAGACCTTCCGAGGTTTATTCTTCCTTCGCCCGGTGGAGGACAGCCTTGTCCTTTCTCATGAAGGAATACATGTTTGTCTTCTTTATAGCTGAAATTTTGGATTGTATTTGAATTTATTTACTGCTGTTCTTGTGTGATTTTGTAACCACACCCCCGTCTGCACTCGACGGACGGGGAGTGGTACAGTCCGCACGTTTCGAACACAAGATATCACGTTACCCGATTCTCCCGCCTAGAAATCCCACGTTTGGAACCCTTAGAGGGAGAGGTTTCTCTCGTCTTTTTCTACCTTTCAGTGCCCTGAGCGAAACGAAGTGTAATCGCTGATAGGTAACTAGCTGTCTGTGGTTGAGACAGATGATTTTTGTTAACACTGAGCGAAATTAAGGCAACCAAACATGAGGCAGACTGTCGCAGACACTTAGCATATTGTATTTGTATTAGCATTTGTTATGATGTACGTATTGGCAAGGGAACTGCACTTAGCATATGCGAGTTTCTACTTTAAATTTCTTCGACATTACTTGCAAACGTTAACGTGGAGCATAACCAAATATGCCTACTTGATGAATTGTAAACACGTGAATGCGATGATTTTTAAACAGAGCATACCCTGAATAAGTCAGCTGAGAACTCGTCACTGCTAGTCCGTGGGTTTCCCTGGACTTCTCACTCTGGGGTTTTTCTGGACCGGACATCCCTCCAAGATTCCTGGACTTTACATTAGAGTGGTCTGCAAGGGCTTGATATTAGTATGGGTGCTGACTATTTTAAGTTTCGTGCTTGCAATTGTCCTCTCTCTGGAAACTAGCCAAAGACCACACTTTTCGAAAGCTAGGCCCATTATTTGGAGACTGGCTACTGTCTTCAGATAGGATCCCCGGATAATTGCTGACATGCCCTTTGTTGTTAGCACATGGCTGTTTTTGCCAGAATCACCGCCCTCGCATCCGTCCTGCATTGAGGGACAAAAAGACAAGTTTGATAAGGATATTTTACAAATATTCTTCTGTCATTGTAAGGTACTGAGTGACTGTGTAGGCAGAAAGATGTTACCCAAAATCTTACATTATCTGGCAAAATCTTAACAAGGAGTATCTATGTTCGTAAACAAAGGGTTCCACAAAGTATATACGCATATTTCGACATTGATCCCCCCCCCCCCCTGCCTAATCAAGCAGTCATAATGCGCAGAATGTCTAATTCTTTCGGTATTGAAAGCACTTCAAGGTGGTATTTATGTTAACCCCGATAACTTCTTATTTTCCTTCTTTAGTCTAATCAGTTGTAGTGTATGTTCTTTTAGTTTACAATAAAACGGTGAACAGTGGGCTAGAGAAAAGGGATATGCCTTTTCCATCGAACAGTACATTCATAGGGTAGAGTTGTTTGAGGAGGAGCCGGATGTGGTAGCGGTGAGGGCGAGATGTTTTTGTTCGATGCGGAAGACGGAGGCCCAGCACAGCATCAATCTACTGGTTGGGAAAACGGCAAGGCTTATCACAAGCAGTCGATGTACGTGCAAAGCGGGGTATTTATATCTGGGACGGGGTTTCTACTGTGTTGGCTGCATGCATAACAGCTGTGTGCATGCATGAAAAAAAAGTCACTTGCAGGGGAGGGAAGAGCCTAAGAGGTCTGCCAGAAAATTATGACAGTCATAGCACCGAGCCGTGAGACACGACTCCTCGAGCTGTTAAAAAAGCACGCTAACACGCACAATCAACACTGACGATAGCTTTACAAATAACTCGAGAACTACAGAGCATCTCTGTTTAACGTGAATCGCTGTCTACTTGCTTTGACTTTCTTTGCATGGCTCATATTAGATATTACGTGAAATCGCTGTATGTCATTTACAGGTCATCGTGGGAGGGGGGGGGATGTGTTCACGATTTTCTAGTAGATAAAAATGACCTTGAGGTCTCACATTCATTACCTCCAAAAAGAGCTGGGATACGGTATACTGTCTAAACGTAGTAGCTATCAATTTGATCACCATTCCAGCTTTAACATGTTACACAAAGGCTATGGTTCGTTATTCTTTAATGAGCGTTCAATAAAAGTTCGTACACAATATTGTTGTGGTTGTCCTTTATTTATTGATATGATTCCTTTCATGACAATGCACCTCTCCGTATACATAAACTTTCAGACTGTCTGGTACATGTGCTCATGTACTGGCTCTGTATT
>NC_049991.1:4912656-4922404 GCF_000003815.2 Branchiostoma floridae | reverse complement strand
AAGTGTCAGCTCCTTAGTTTTAGCAAAGCCAACCAAACTGCCAGAAAAGGAAACCTATTTTCAAGAAATACAGCCAACTGCACAAAGGTATGTGGGAAAAAAGTTGGAAATCAATACAAATGCAGTTGGAAAACATTCCTAATAAAAGTTCATCACAGAGTTCAAACTGTTGATGAAGAATTGAAGTGTGTATATAGTATTGCAAAGTATTACAAAGTGCCTCTGGTTCATTTAAGTAACAGGTCATGCTTTTCCACACAACTATACAGCAGCAACTGTCACACTAGTGAATTAAAAGTAGAGTTCTCCAGTTGGAACTGCCTCTCTTTAACTCCTCAAAAGTCTGTTCTTATTACATGGTGAATGAAAGACAAATAGTACATTTTTCCACAGTATTCCACAGCCAACAAAAAATGAGATTCAGAATCTCAAAGTGCCAGGTACGGCCCTAAGTTACCTACTGACAGATGACTGCCCTGAAGCAGACACCCCGAGGGGTAAAGTACAGAGAGGCTCCTCCCTGTTCTACCAGGTAATTATCTTAAGACAGTTGACACTATAACATGTGGTTTAGTTTTTCCTCTGTTTTCAGTGGCAACAAACACTACTATTAACTTATCAAAGAAGATATTGGACAATTGAATCCACATAATTGCATGTCAGGTCATGCTGAGTTTTAGCATTAGAAATGTATAGATGAAATCTGATCAAATATTTGTACATTTGTTAATTCAGGCATGCCTAGCTATGGGCAAAAATGCACGGAACTGGTTATATAGAAGATTCTGCTATATCGTAGTTTGCTTGAACAATCAGTTCACTTGAAAGTGTTGCTGCCAGGAGATGCAATCCTGACTGTTGAATACTACATATACTGACTGTTAACAGTTATATTATGCAAACAATTCAAGTTCAGGTGTGCAATGAAATCACTTACATTATGCAAAAAATTCAAGATCAGGTGTGCAATGAAATCAGTTACATTATGCAAACAATTCAAGATCAGGTGTGCAATGAAATCACTTACATTATGCAAATAATTCAAGATCAGGTGTGCAATGAAATCAGTTACATTATGCAAACAATTCAAGATCAGGTGTGCATTGAAACCAGTTACATTATGCAAACAATTCAAGTCCAGGTGAGCAATGAAATTCTAAGATTAAAAGATTTCTCTTTTACCAAAATGTCTTCAAAGGTAGTCAAATAACAGCAAACTAACCAAATCTCATTTATAGTACCAAATAGAGAAGCAGGGATTTTCCTACCAACAAGTTTAAAATCTTAATCCTATTTATCGCACTTTCAATATGCACACGGTGAGTAGCTATTTGGCGAGTTTTAGTAACATCCGCAGCACTTCTTTTTTATTTACTTAGAGGTCACCGCAAAACAAGGCTCGTGGAGCCACTCAAGCGTTTTGGGTTACATTACTGAATTGTGAAGAGAGATGTTTGTTTACCCTTAATTTAAACAGTTTCAGGCTGTACCCTGTGGGGAAGCAAGTCCGTGGAAGCTTATTACATAGCGATGTTGTTCTAGGAAAAAAAACTCTGAGCGTGGAACTTCCTCCTGTTAGGTGGATTGTGGAGGAAAAAAGGATGATTTGTTTCCGTGGAAGTGGCTAAACGGGTTCTTGCTGTGAAGGTTCGTATTGAAGGCACAAGTGAATGAAGTTCTGCCGAACATTTACCATGGAAGTACCGATAGAAAAGTGCTAGGCTAGCTACATCACGCCTTTGGGCCAATGGTTGTAGTGTGGCGAATAAGTCGCTGCCAACAATGTTCCTTAACCGTTTTTGTACTCTATTGAGGCAGGTCAGGGAGTACTGGGAGGCTCCAGCCCAAATTTGACAACAATATTCCATTTTGGGCCTTATCTGACTCTTATAAAGATAAAGAATAGCAGAGGGGGTAAGATATTTTCTGGTTCGGTACAAAGAGCCCTCCATTTTCCCAGCTTCCTTGGCAACGGATTGGATGTAACAATTCCACTTAAGATCAGGTGTAAATTTTCGGCCTAAGAGTCGCTCAATTGACAGGCTGATGAAGAAAATAGTGGAATATTAAGTTTTAGTCCCAAGTTTTAGTCCCAACCCCTCCAGTTCCTTATCTATTACAAAACCCTTATCTGCCATGATGGCATCTCCTGGCAGCAATTTCCCATCCTCCCATAAATCCCTAAGAATGTCCCCCCCTCCCTACATATGTCTTTGTCCGAAATACTTCCTGAAAAAAGGCTGGTAGAAAACATAAAAGAACGCCTTGAATCTGTTACTACAAGAGCTTTTAACGTGGTACTGGACTTATATTTAGAAAACAACTGAGACTGAACTTTTAAAGAAGACAGTATTTCAGTTTACAATTCAGTACAATCTATCATGGCCACTGTCGTTGAAAATAATCTCTGTACTCTGTTGTCATTTTTGAAATCAAAATATCTCGTGAAGTCCATAAACTTAAATACCCAAGCTTTAAATACATATAATGGATCCAGCTATTAAAGATAATACTTGCCAATTGCATGCGAATCTAAACCCAATATCTTTCAAATGAAACCCCTTCCTTAATCTACACAGGAGTAAGAACAACTGGTCTCGTAAAGGTACTGACATACAAGCTACCTTCCTAGAAATATACTTATCTGGACTAATACTTTCATCTGGAACAAGGAAACTGAATAATGTCATAAAAGTGATGTAGGTAAAACCAGTATAATACTTCAGTAAGTTCTTTGTGTTAGATGCAACAACAAAATTGAAACTAAATGCACGCTTTTTCAGGTGTTCATTTTCCATTTTCAGGTATTCATTTTGCCTCAGCATATCTTCATTTTCCTTTTTCAGCTTTTCATTTTCCCTCTTCAGGTGTTCATTTTCCCTCTTCCGGTGACCATTTTCACTCTTCAGGTGACCACTTTCCATCTCCAGTTGTTCAACTTCCATCTCAAGCTGCTCTGCACTGCTCTTATTACAGGAAGCTGAAGAAGCTGCTGAAAAAAACAGCAGTGAATTGTTAATTAATGCTGAAAAGATTACATGACTGTCTTTTTGTGCATCTTACAGCTGAAGTGTCCCCCACCCCATGTCCAGACTCCCACTGTTGTGCCCTGTGGTGATACCACATTCCCCCAGTCCACACAGTGGGTTCTGCCCGGGAAGTATGCGGAGTGCAACACAGTATGTGGGGTAAACACAGATAAGGCCATTGCCCATGAGGGGGCCAAGGTGCAACAAGCCGAGTGCCCCCTCTGGCATTCCGAAAGAAAGCAAAGAATCACGGCTTCTGTGTTCGGGAAGATAGTAAAACGTAAAAAAAGAATGCAACACAAAATTCTTGACAAGTTTGCTGGGCACAAAAGCTGCCCATAGTGCCTCCCTGACCTATGGAAAAGTGCATGAGGTAGACTGCCTAGTTTTCCATGTTACCACACACAAAACTGACAGAAAATCTTACCAGTCACCCGGTAGACACCGATGAACCCGTCGTTTCCCGAGTGGAGTCCTGACAGGTTTGATGTCAGAGCCATCGGCTGGCTGTGGATCAGGGTACCTGTCCGCTGGTTCTCCGTCCTTGAAGTGCTGTTTGGACATGTTTACAATAAGTACATTCACTTACATGTAACATTTACAAAAACGAAATCAGTTTCAAATAAGTATAGGAACGGAATGATTTGATTTGGAACCATTTCTGGCGCCTGACAACATTACAATTTGCCTTCCGACAACTTGATAACGAAATAATAAGATGAGCTAGAGAGTACGGAAAAGGCAAAAATTGTAGTAAAAATTTTACATTGCAAAGGGGAGGAAACGGGAGAGGTGAGGGATAGCGGCTCGAGATGGGTCACGTTTTGAAGGGTGCTACGTGCAACAAATTATAAAATCCGTGCGATGAAATTTTCACACGACACTTCTGATTCCCTGGCACCTTCCAGGTGGTAAAACAAAGCTAAGGTGGCATAGGTATCTTTCACATGTCCGCATATTAATGAAAAATTGATTATTTTCACCACTATGTACGTGACAGCGCCGCATGGTCACTAACTTACCTTCGAGCAGACGTCCTTGTCCTTCGTGATCTTCTGTACGTTTAGCTGGTAATGTGGCAGACCAAAAGCCTTAATCCACCTCATGCATTTTTCCATGCGTCTCTTGGGTTTGGGAAAGTGGTAAAATTTGACCCCAGCCACAAGATCTGGGTACCTGGAGTCAGATCTGCACGTCCCGAAGCAGCAGAATCCTTGATAATATGTCACATGTAAAGTCCCCGTTGTTTCGATTTGCATAACAATATCCAGACGGATTTTGTTTTCTTTTACGGCGGCTTTACCTTTGACTCATTACCTACAATTCCTGTCACCGCACATGCGTTCTGGTTTTCTGTCATCTGTTGCTGCCACCAAGACCAGGGACATGCCCACTGTGACGTGAACATCAGTTGTTGTTGGTGTAGATGTGCTGCATCTTGGCGTTGTAGCTCTTCTTCATGTTGGCGTTGTAGCCCTTCTTCATGTTGGCCTTCCTGTTCAGGTACACGCTGCCCTTCCAGGTCATCTGCACGATGGGGATCCAGTGCTGGTGCACGTTGGCGCTCCTCTTCTGTATTGTCCTCTACATTCATCCTGTAAGAAATTGATATGAACCACCGTGTTAGGTTTTATATACGATATTTCAAACATATATTGTAAATTTAATGTCAGGACACTGCTATGAAGAAAATGTTTGACACATATTGTGGTCTGCAAATGCTTTTAAAACTTAGTTGGAGTTATTAGTTGTGAAAAAGACGACTTACTCGGCAAATCCGCGTTTCATGTCGGACATGTGGAAAGTACCATCAGCAGACAAAATTGACGTTTCTGAATCACTTATATACTCGTATCACGTGATACAGCATCTGATCATTTCCAACCTTATTATTTCTGCATGAAGGATGGTAAAAAACACCGAATACTATAATTTTCCGGTAGTCAGGGTTTTGTTTTAAAAATTCTGTGCCTGCAAGAAGTCTATTGTCAATACTTTGTCAATACCTTTGCCAAATAAACCAGGTTTGTTAATACTGTCAAGGCCGGTTGCCATTTTTACTGTTCAGTTACAAACTGTACTGGTGTGAAACTGAAAATACTGTTTGTCTCGTTCACAAACCGCGTTGGTCAAAAGGCAGTGATGGTCCTCGAGAGTGTTTTCTACAAGTCTGGTATGGCATTCTGAAGAAACCATTGAACGTTTGTGCTATTTCTTCACTATCAGAGATACTGAGACCCCCATGTTCCATGTAAGTAACTTTGCTCTGTATATTGTCATTGTCGATTGAAGAAATACACTTAGCGGTGTTTTGCATTTCGTTTTGTCACCGCCAATGTGTATTTCAAAAGCTTTGAGGTCCTCTTAAACTCTGGAAAACATGCAGTATGAAGCAAATTAACGAATTATCAGAGCGCTAATAAATCACGTATGGCGCAATGAACCGGCCCTAGAAAAAATAGGCACATAATCAGTTATTGACAAAATTCTTACTAGTTTTTTGTTGTTGTCAAATCAGCTTCCAATATGTATTACCCTGTTTAAGATATGATGAACAGTCTTTTGCGTAGATTAAACAATAAAAAGTCAAAGGAAAATGAATTACAAAAAAAGAAACGGGCTTCAATTTCGATACATATTTGATTATTTAACCTGTCCTATTTCTAATATCATTAGGATCTTTTCCATTTAGGGGATCCTGTACTAGTACAAGTATTAAAGCAAGTTATGAAAAAGCGATATCTACCACAAATTACACATGTCCTCTGCACTGAATACTAATTACCTTGCATCAGGTACACACTTAGTCAGCACGTCTCCAAGCTATAAATCATAATTTATTAGAGAATTGGATAATATGCATACATTATCATTTTGTTAAATGTGAACATTTTAGATACATAGTGGACTTTTGTGTAATACACTAGTATATTTACACTCTTTGTCAATATTGAATTGTCTAGTTCGTAACTGAGACTGCGAGCATTGAAGAGACAGGAGCCCTGTGGTGGCGGTTGCGAGTTTAATGTTTACCGTTTTCAGTTGTGTACAAGGAAACCCTAGGATGGGAGGGTGGGAGAATCGTGCGGAGTCAATCACTGAGAGCAAGAAGTTCCACATCCAGTTACGTAGTAGCATAAGGCTGAACCATCCCATGTGTGGGGGTGCCTCTCATACAACTACACAGGATGTCCGCTCATCCTATCACAGTTGTCTAGTTCGTTACTGAGACTGGGAGCATTGAAGAGACAGGAGCCCTGGGGTGGCGGTTGCGAGTTTAATGTTAACCGTTTTCAGTTGTGTACAAGGAAACCCGCCAAAAACTAGAAGGAAAGCGCCCAGGACCAAGAGGAGAAATAGGTGGCAGACATGCGCAATCGGTTCGACTGAAGCGAAAAGAGCTGACACCCCGTGCAGCTGCATGAGAAGCACCCCGCACTCTATAACAAACCAGCAGGTACAAGGAACAACGCTGTGATTATGAATCATGCTACATTAAACTTGCTACATAACATGCTTGATGTACAATACACTACAGTGTAACTTGATAACGTGCTTGATGTATAATACGCTACAATTTAACTTGATAACATGTTTGATGTACAACACACTACAGCATAACTTGATAACATGCTTAATGTACAATACGTTACAGTATATAAAATACCTTTGTAAGAAACAGCGTAGAGAACAGGAAACGAACAGCCAGGAATACCCCGAGTTTGAATGTGTCATATAACGTGATTCATGCTTAGTTGGAATTTGCGCAGATTAGCGCAGAGTAACACGAAACATACATGAGGTGGGGAGAGTAATATAAACGGAGATGGCGTCAGATCGACGTGACGAGACAGCAGGTCCCTGGGTACTCCGTCCAAGTTGGCCCACGTGCAGCCGCCCCTTCAGAAACTGTGGAGGGAGAACTTTTGTGGTTCAAGGCCGAATGAGCGAACAAGCCGCTTGAAGCGATGTTCAAGGTAAGGCTTTGCTGGTGGTCGAACCTTGCTTTTGGAGAGGAGAGAAATCGTGCGGGGTAAATCACTGCATCACTGAGAGCTAGAAGTTCCATATCCCGTCACGTGGTAGCATGAGACTGAACCATCCTATGTGTGGGGGTGCCTCTCATACAATTTCACAGGATGTCCACTCATCCTATTACAATGTTACATTGTTGTTTGGACTAGTCCCCCTTTGAAAAACAAACACCCCAGAGTGTGTGTACATTTTGCACACAAAAAGTCTTGTCAATATAAAAGTTCTAAAAACAATAGAACTACATTTTTTTATCATTCAACTTTTCTTATAAATGGCTTTTGCTTGATATAATATATATATATATATATATATGTATATATATATACATTTATTTGTGTGTGTGAGGGTAGAGAATGTGATCTGGTAGAATTGGCGATTCTACTTGAAGAGATCCCGATCGGAGTTTCTGTCGACAGGGACTCTGAACACAGATTTGACAGTTCCAAATTCACTAACAATAATTCTAACGCTGTGAGTCAAAATATATATAATCATTGACGAAGAAAACTTCCAACTTTTGTAAAGAGTCTCATCTGGAAATTGCAACATATTGGTCATGCCAATATAAAAAGTACTAAAAAGAACAGTACACAAATACAACTTTCAAATGTGTCTTATTTGCAAATTACTGTATATGCATTTTACCTTAACGGTAACAGGAAAAATGAGTTTGCCGCAGTGTCTAAAACAGTTCTGTTGTGCAATAGGCCTCTAAAATACAAGTCAATGCGGTGTGAGATCATTGCAAAATCTACGAAAATGAAACCATTTTGAAAGTTTCTGCATGTACAGTACAGCATATTCACCATGCAAACATACATTTGAAATACAAATTCTACACCTTAGTTCAGTTCATTGAAAAATACTGTCAACTTTTCTAAATCTTCCTAAGCACAAACTTTCTCACTATACAAATTCTACTGTACTTAGAACCTCAAACTTTGTTAAAGAAAAATCTTGGGGGGGAGGGGGGGGCTCTAAATTAGATTAGATAGGTATTTTATGCAAGAAGGTCTGAATGCAACTCTTTGTGTGAAGTACATGTGTCTATATTTTAGTTCCAATTCCTCTGTGCAAAGGCATGTACGTCTTGGTTTCGAAAGCTTCAAGTCTTATGTAGAAATTCACAGAGGTATCATAACAAACGGTGCCAAAACATAACAATGTGGTCCTGGCATAAATAACATACTTGATTGATTTGTAAAGTACTAAATCCATGACTATATAGTAGTAACCATATCAATTTAGTGCAGTCTGCTTCCTACGATAAAACACATTTAGTTTAATCATTTTTATGTATACTATATAACTCCAGAATAACATGAAGGGGTGCAATCATTTTATGTAATATCTCTATTCAGTAAAATAAAGCAGAAGAAAAGAAACTACACAAAAAATGGAAACTTAAGATTTATAATGATCTTGGAATCTTAACAATTTTGAATCGATGTTGGTCGAATTTATATTATTCCCCCATGAGCAGATTAATGTACACTTAAAAGTGGAGAAACATTCACAAATTCAAATTTCAGGCATATCCTCTTGCGAGGGACGCCCGCTTTTAGAGGATAAGTGCAACAGTTGGGACCTTTGGTGGTGCCCCTACTTCTGCATAAATAGTACACGCCTGTAAGGCAACGCGCACTTCGTTTATGATTGATTTTCGATTTTGAGAGCTTCAATGTTAGCCTAAGGCTGGCCCTGCCCTATCTGACCACGACGAATGGTCATTTCTGTAGATGTTGGGTCATTTGGTGTAGCTTTCACACTTACATACATAGGATTTGGCTGTAGGGCAGCCAGAATGTCGTTATGAGAAAGATTCCCAACCACTAGATCTGTAGTGATGAATTGGGATTGGCCCTGCTCTGCCTGATCATCACCGATAGTTACTACAGCAGCTGTGGTGTTTGTGTTAGGTTTAATGATGGGCTGGTATTTAATCTGACCAGCTTTGTACAAAGAGTTTAGCTGGGAGGCAGTCGGACCTGTGTCATAGGATCGATTTCTAGCACCCAGGGATTTAGTGGTTGCCTGATACTGGTCCTGCCCAGTTTGCTTATGTTGATTTATTTCTTCATACTGGTGATCATAACCACTAGCTACCACAGCCGCCGTGGTGTTGGTGTTCGATTCAGTGATGGCCTGAGATTGGCCCTGCCCTGTCTGATCTTGTTGATTCACATCTTCATACCGATTATCAATTATAGCTGCGGTGTTTGTGTTTGTGTTGTGTAAAGTAGCTTTGGTATTAGATCCTGAATCGGAATAGCATAGCCTTCTTTTGCACAAGATTGTAATACTGATGGCAACAGTAAGAAGTACCACAAACCCACCGACAGATGAAGAAACGACAGCAGGGAAAATGGAACCAATCTCATGCGAATTTCTAGTGATGGCAGGAGTTGCAGTAAGTGGTGTTATAGTATCATTTGCCAACCCTTTCAATTCAGCTGAGTCAACTACGCGTTTAAAGTGCCAAAGATGGTGAGAGGTGGCGGTGCCATTGTAACAGTTGTTATCACTTTTAAATTGGGCATCAGTAGGCATTAGTGTGGCAGATGTGGAGCCTGAATTATATGCTAGTGAGCTATCATTGATACCTGCATCTCTAAATGAAGATGCAGGCACTGTAGACGAGCTGAATGAGTGTTGTGCATAAGATGGTGGTGTCAATTCGGTCG
>NC_049991.1:4900936-4911163 GCF_000003815.2 Branchiostoma floridae | reverse complement strand
GCTGTTGGAGTTAGACACAAATTGAGAAGACGGGCTAGATTTGAGAATGTAGCTGCATGAATGCTATTTATATTGTTGGAGTTCAGGTACAAATTGAGGAGTTGGGGGAGAAATGAAAATGATCCAACCTGAATGATGGTTATATTGTTGGAGTACAGGTACAAATTGCGGAGCTTGGGTAGGTCTGAGAAGGCTCCAACTTGAATGCTATTAATGCTATTGGAGTACAGATACAAAAGGTGCAGCTTGTGCAGATTTGCGAATGCGCCAACCTGAATGCTGGTAATCTTGTTGTTTGCCAGGCTCAAATCTTCGAGCTGGGTTAAATCTGAAAAACTCTTAGTTTGAATCTCTCGTATCTTGTTGTATTGTAGTTCTAAATGTTGGAGCCGTTGTAGATTCGAAAATAAATTAGGATGAATCGTAGTAATCTGGTTACCTTTTAAATCTAAGGTGTGAATGCATGGTGGGAGGTTTTGGGGGATACTGGGTAGGCCCATGTTGGAGTAACTGCAGCGTGAATATTGTGCACAACTGCAGCCAGCTTTTGGCATACTGGGTTCCCTCAGGATGATAATGAGGAAAATCAGCATGCGTCGCATCTTTCCTCCCATGTCGTTCTGCAATCTGGACGGCACAAGTAGAAATTAAACATATCAGAGATGATTGAGATATTTGAGACGGCAGACTCCCTCCTTTATACAAATCCTGCAATATTGGCAGCTCTGAAACAAACATGAAGACGCGCACACAGGCAGGTAGATTCACGAACACATAAGGCCTGGAGGAGGCGACAAAAACAGAACTGACCCATGAACATTAAGGAGAGAGCAGGAGAGACGTCTGAGTGTGTGAACAGCGGAGCAGAGAATGATGAGTCAGTGGGAGGTACGTTACCAGCCACGTGGGGAATTAGTTATTGCACGTGTTGGTCACCTAGGGGTTGCCTACCACGGTAAGGCAGATCACATCGGTGTAGCCGAGAGGGCAGTTGCAACACCAGGTGGCATTGTCGTGCACAACACACGTCCCGCCATAACGCGTTAACGGCAGGGGTTCCTCGCGCATGGGCCCACCTCTCAGGTACTACTCACCCAAACAGCCATCTCTACATCTGCAAGTTCCTTGTCTTGTTAACGAATGCGTTTCACAGAACCTCCGTTCAAACAAGGAGAGTTTTTGGCCCGGCACACAAGCCATTGGACAAGCCCCGGTCCGGCCGCGGCCAGCAGCGAACCCACGGCGAAAAGGCTCCACAGGCCTTCCCTGACGCTACCTTCCACATTGGTCTTTTTTAAAATAATTATTGAAAAGTAACATTTCCACACATTGTGTCATTTACATGTATAGCTTCATGAATACATTTTGACTACAAAAATGACTAGTGTCCCATTCAGTTAACTATGTAAAACCTACATTCACATAATATTTGGCTTTAATATCAAAGCACACTGTGTATATACTATGGTCCGTTGGTGTGTGGAGATATTTTTGGACAGAACATTTGTGGCTTACTGATTTTACCATTGAAATTAACAATTTTACCAGCAGCAATTGACCCGTACCTAGCTCAATAAGTATATTCATATACAGAAGCAAGTGGACCAATCATTTCATAAGCAACCACAAGCACATATGTCGCATCCTATGTCAAAACTATTCACATAGTGTCACTCTTGGCAGTCATGATTTTTCAACTATGTCCCCTCTTTACAGTAGGCAAACAACTTGAGTCAAAGGTCAAAATAGCACCCGCTCAAGGTGGTTAATAAAGACTTTGTCTAAAGCCATACTGCATATATTGAAAACATGGAACTTTTCGAGTACAACATTTAAATAACAATGAAATAAAGGTACAATATATAAAAGACAAGAGTAAATTAGATTAACCATGAGTCTCTCAGGAATGTTTGAAATGTGCTGTTGCTGAATATCTATGAATCATTATCTCTATGTTTAGACCAGTGTTTATATGTAGAACATTTTGCAATAGTGATTACCTTGTTCATAACATATATATTTTACTAGCCCCGAAAAATATGAGTCGTTTTATTATTGTAACATTTAAACCTCTTTGACGCAACAAGTTTTCAACTTCTTTCCAGAATAGTCCTAGTTTTCCACAATAAAAAAAACATATAAAGAAGTTTTTCTTTTCATTACATATTTTGCTGTATATTTCAACCAGTTGGTTTGCCACTTATAAGGCTTTGATCCACAGGAGTTCAAAATTAAAGTCTTTTAATTTCTTAATGTTAACAATTTATTTTTCTAAATTAACGTTTTATCTTAAATTAGGTATTTCAATCCACTCATCAATACATTTACTTTCTGTAGCACCCTGTGTTTTTATATGGTTATTTTTGAGGTTGAGTTTGTCTAAGGTAACAAATGTAGTCTTTAAAATTTCGAGCTGATTTGATTGGAATAGTACCTAATACATTATTAATATGAAATTCCTTGTATCATTTAATTTTTACAATAAATCTTGTGCATTTATAAATTTACCCTGCAGGAAAACGTCTCAAATCTGTTTGAGGCTACAGTCAACCCAACCCTCATGTCCTGTCAAAAATTGTTCTCAGGAAAACGTTTCGTGTATAAATTTTTCCCCTTTTTTGCCAAACTGCTCGTCTCTGACACTGTTCTTGCCAATGCTTGCTTAGGGTAGGTAATTGTGGGAAAAATTCCTGCAGCAGTCATTTTAAATTACTGTCTCGCTCCTTCCCCACGTGGCCGGTCAATTCCAAATGGCATTCTAATTCTCTGTCCTGCTGTTCACACGCTCGTACGTCTCTCCTACTCTCTCCTCTCCTCCATTTGAACCCAACACCGCCCGCATTCTCTTTTTCTTATATTTGTTTTCATTTTTTTGAAAGCCTTTTAATGATATTGTAGTGTTTATTTTTAAATTTTAGGCCTCGTATGGATATATGAAGTGCCCTTTCATTTGAGGACATGAACACATTCAAGTATAATCTACTTTGAAATTAGACATCCGCAGAATTTGCTTTCAAATTACCCTATTTATCTTATCATCGTCAAATGTGACACATAGCCTGCCAGGCCAGTTCGCTTGTATGTTTATATTGTTTGCCTTTGGCCAAACTTCTCGTCTCTGACGCTGTTCTTTTCAATTGTTCCTGAGGGTTTGTAATTTCGGTAAATCTAATCAAATCAATCCAAACCGGCCCGGTCCGTGATTTGCATTAATTTTGCCGAGCGGTTACAGGGCCTTGGGTTTCTGAGAAAGGTGTTTTGTTGCAGATTCATTTAGATAGATTTATGCATCTTTATAAAAAAAACTGAATTTAACACACCTCGTTGATGAAGTTGAAGTTCAAATTGACATTTATAGTGCTATAACAAAGTTAATGGGTAGTATAAAGCTTATCACTGCAGTCTCAAACATAGGGACAAAAAAATGACAAATAAGTATAATACTTAAGTCTTATTTCCATATGTACGAATTAGTAATGTTGTCTACGCAGTCATGAACACAATCCTATGTTAAGGCAATTGCAAATTATCTTTAGTTAGGTCATTTTCCTTCTTAAGGCCACAAAAGTTTAATTTGTTGCTTCTCCGATTTTCTGATTTTCCGATTTGGAAAAAACAGTTTAGTCCAAAGAAAAATAATATAGGTTTTGCTATTGCAGACCTGTAAAGTAAAATTCCAGAGGCAATACTGCTGATAAACTAATCAGAGAGCTTTTTCTTCAGCCACGTGATCAGAACAGTGGTATCAAATCTTAGGAAGAGAGAGATTCATGCCATGAAAAGCTGAAAACATGACTACTTAGTAATACCTTGTTTTTTTGTGTTATATAAGTTCACCCCAGACTTTTTGCATTTTTATCGACCGCCCGCCCATATTTATAACTGAAAAAATCCGAGAAGCAACAAATAAATTGGTGTGGCCTAAGTAAGGTATTGAAATAAAAGTAAAACATAATTTCTCAACTATTACTTTCTCGAGCCCGCTTTTTCAACAAAGGAGGCTGGGAATACTGACAAGGCCTTTGTGCCTTTGCACTATGTTAAAAATAGTCTGAAATTAGTCTGGGTCTGTTTATTTTCATATTTACATGAAAAAAAAAATTTACGTCGTGGCGTAGAAATATGCAGGCCTCTGAATCGCTTTAAAATCAGTAACAGTATCCCTTAGAATGATCTAATAAAAACTATCATTTATTCAAAATTTCATGCTTAAAATCCCCTTATACACACAATATCCAATTCTATTCATTACACATGTTTGCTAATAGTCTGATCTATGCTGTCTGAACATTATTATGATTATGAATATTAACACTTAGCAGGTTGCTTACTCAGATCTGGTACCTACATTTGATATAAAAATGTCTTTTATGCTCAGATTTTGAGAAAAAGCAAGTTCTCCCACATCGCAGTGCATGCAGAATTAGCAGTGCATTAGAAATATTGAACTATGGCATATTAAGTATATATTTTAGAAATGAAACATCTAGACAAAATTATGTTTGCATGTTCATCAACTGAACATCTGCGTTGTTTAACCCTACAGCAGGAAAATAGTAGATGTTCATTTTCTAGAGCCTTATGTTTTTCAGACCCGATCAAAAATCTACCTACCACTTACCATTCGGTCAACCTTTGCGGGGACAAATATAGAGGAGGCCGATATAAAAGTCCAAAGCTAGGTGTTATTAAGTTATACGAGTTTAACTCGCAATTTATTCAAACCTACTTTTAATGCTGTTGATATGACTTAAAAAGTGACTTATGAAATGAAATATTAACTACAATGGCTGATTATGCTACGTAATGACATACTAGATACTGATGAAATTGCGCAACAGAAAAGCGTTTAATCGTTGCTTGTTGCAGATAGTCCTGCGGTGTTAAAAATTTTCCTGGGTGTTAGTGACAGAAGGGCGAAAAGGTATTTTGAGCCCCGTAGTTTTATCCGTCGCGAAGGACACAAATGCCTCTAATGACTTTTCATTATCCCAGCCTCTAGATCTCCTCCCACATATGTGTGCAGTATATTTCAAAAGGTCTTACCTATAGCTTTTCCAAAACTTACCATTCACGTTAATCAGAACATCTTCAGTTGGTTGTCACTGAGTCATAAAAATGTTACTTAATCACGTTGATGTCGTTGTGCCTTCCAGATATAAGCTATTGGTAGCTGGTCCTTATCGCAGCCTGACAAACAAGGTTTTACAAGTATCGGACAATCTGGGTGTGTTGATTGTCTGGAGCTTGTTGTTTGAATGTAAAAATTAATTTGAATGAGCTCTTTGTTCCTTTAAAAGACGTATATATCTTTCTTGTTTTCTGTAAGATCTTGACAAAAACGATTTTACAAACACACACACACACAAAATGATCATAAATCAATGGAAGGCTTATACAGATCAATATGAATTTTCATAAGTATACATTTCAGAAAATGCATTGGAGTTAACATTTTCCAAGGAGATTATACCTCCTTGCTACCTCAAAACAATCGCAACGAACTCAAGCACACTGCAGAAGGAGACAGCATGCTAGTACTAAGTACAAATTAAGCACTAATGGCTCTGGGTGCTTGACTTTGCCTTTAAAGACATTGAGTTAAAATTTGTTTGAAATGAAATCCTATTAAACTCATACTTAAACTCATCCAAATAATTTTGATCGTCAAAGGGTCAACCAAAATGAAAGAAAACACAACCTCGTATAAGTCAGAAATAATCACAATCTTGTGTTGTCTACATATTAAGTCACAAACGTTTTACAGGGAACTTGCTTTGTTATATGCATTTCAAATGCTTGGTACACCTAAGTAAGAATTTCAAAGGAAAGTAACTTTTGAAGTCCTTTCAATGCAATGCAATAACTCTCATCTAGTTTTACTGTCGGCATATCGTTTTCCCATTGCCACATATACATGTATAGCATACTATGACAGAACTTAATCACAAGAGTTTTTTCAAAAATATGAAAGCTATATAGCTTGGTACTTTTTACTCGCATGTATCATATAGCATTTTGTATTGAGGTCAGATCCAAAATCCATACATCGTAACTTACAACTTGTTTTTTGCTTAGTTCTTATAAATGTTTCTTTTTTGTTGTTTATCAATGTTTCTTTTTTGTGGTTTGTATGCAAACCTGACCCTAACTGTGTTGCTTTCATTAAGCCAAGTTGACAATAGAACTGAAACTACTACATTCAATTAATTGAAACAAACGAAACAAATTTGCAAGGTCATGTACAAAAAACATACTGATTTTGTCGTATTACTCATTGTACAAGATGTAGTTACATTGATTATTATACAAACACGTTTCTATTGGTTCAAACCTGCTTCTATCCTTATTGAAGATCAACTTTTACTTGAACAAGTAGTTCAGGTTCAGGTCCGGACCGGTACCTAAACTCCTGTACCTGTACCTAAAATTTGTTTAGGTGCACAGCTCTACTTTGTATCGCTGATAAGGCTACACCAATTTAATGTCTTGGTTCTCGGATTTTTTCAGAAAAATTTTGGAGCGGGCGGTCGAAAAAAAATTGAAAAAAGTCTGGGGCAAACATATGAGGCTTATGTAACACATAAAAACAAGGTTAGTAGTCAAGTTTTCAGCTTTTCATTGCATGGTTTATCCAATGAATCTCTTCCTTTGAATTGATACCAATGTTCTGAATAAAAGGAATTGTTTTTATACTGAAAGTATGTGTGTTGCCTTTACTTATTTTTGTTATGTGCCATGTCAACCTCTAGTATACTTTCCTGGTGTAACAGATGTTAACTGTACAAGTCTCTCTCACTAGGAATATATCACTATGGATAAGAGATCATGAGACACACACAACTGGTTTAACTGAAACTTGTGTATTCACTTTGTATTCTGCAAAAACTAAATGTACAGACCAAAGAATTCTACAGAGAATTCAGAGATCATAAACACGAGTGGGGTACAGGTCAAAATGAGACCATTATATCTTTGAAAACAAACTTTTGGAACAAAATGTGGTTGTTACAAGCACTGATTATCTGTTTGCCTGTCATCACCTACCACCGGTGCACCATACCTGACACAAAGGCAAGTTTGCTACTGTGTATACAGAGAGAGGGGCAAACTCACTCAGTAGAATGCTTACAACATACATCAAAACTTGTACAATGCAATGTGTATTGTAACAAGAACACCCTTCAATAATACTAAGACATAACAAGTTCCTTCTGTCAACTACCCTCTGGGTGGTTGTGAGAATGGCTCTCCTTTCAATTTCTCCACACTTCTTTTTCCACTATTTCAGACTTCTTACATTACATTCTCCTCTGTCTTTTCCTTGCATTACGGGGCCCTCTGGTTTTGGCCTCCCTCCCCCCTGCCTTGCAAGCCTGGCAAAGTGCCCGAACTGATGCAAACATCTCTAGTAAGTCCTTAAGGCATGGGTCCTCTGGTCCTAGTAGTTGGTCTGTTTTAATTTCCCCACGGTGAAAGCAACAATCCGGAAAGCTGACTGTTGCACTACTGTAATACTGCGTCTCGATGGGCGTGGTACAAGTCATGTCTCTTCGAGAGACAATGTTGTCATAGTACCTGCAAAGACAGAAAACAAAACAAAACATCATAACTATTTGTACTGAGTAACATATTTGTACTGCCTGGCCAAGAACATGACTTTTCAGCACATGATATGCATCTGAACAAAAAGCTAAATATATTAAGATAAAAGGTAAAAAGATTGGATGGGCATGACATATCATCAAGCCTGGCCTGAAGTACCCTCATCCGACCGTATGGGGTCATTTTTGACCCCAGGCGTATATTTTAATCTGCCACAGCAACATTTTTCATCAGAGAAAAAATTTCTTCCATGAATTTGTTTGTATACATGTCTTACAACATCTACCAATTTTTCGCCGAGTTTTGCCCATTATTGTATAAGCTATACTTGAAAGTTTGTGTCTTGTTCGGTGGGGTCAAAAATGACCCCAGCCAATTATGAATCATTAATTACATAAATATCAAGATATTTCAATAAAATAAAAGGCATTCCTCATTATTGCTATTGCAGCAACAGGTTATAGTTGCTTAGAGGAGTAAACACCGAATATTTTGAAAGAAATTTAGTATTTTAGTGTAAAACACAGTTTCTCGACATTCTGCATAAATTATGATAATATGCACTAATTACCTATGCTAATGAAAGTGAAAATGTTTCTAATTAATTAAAAAACAATATATGGACAGAATATGCAGAAGGAACCTACAAGAAAGATCTTTGCGGGAAAATAGACAAGAGTTATTGTATGTATGTGTTTAGATAGCGGAATATGGTGCATAATTAAGTAATAAATTCGTTACTTTTCACAAATATTGTATTTTTTCTTGTTAAATAACATTATTATGCTATCAGCATTATTGCATCACCACAATTATTGTTTAGAAATTGATAAAACAAAACATTGTTTAAGTAAGTTTAGTATGGTAGATTTTCAGAGCAAATGTGGGTTTTCCTCATTTTCTGCATAAATTATGATAATGAGTAATAACTACTGACACCAAAACTTGTCAAAATATTTTTCATAGGTTAGTGAAACAGTAAATACATAGAAATGACAAAATAAGCCAGTTGAAATATGTCTATGAGCAAAACAAAATGGGGTCAAAAATGACCCCATACGGTCAGATTCGTCGTAAAAATGTAACGGTCGGATGAGGGTTACTTCTAAAGACTACTTCCACTATTCAATATATGAATAAAGATATTATACTTCTATTCACTGTTACTACTAGTTGTAGAGCAAACACCTGACACAGGCAACCACCTGTTAACAGAGGTCACATTGACACATGTTTTTACATACTATTAGTTAAGACCCTTTCCTAAGCACCCAATTGTCTTATTAACTTTGCCTGAAGATTATATTTTGAGCGTGTTTGTTGGTCTGTGTGTCAACTGCATAACTCAAGAAGCCTGTGATAGATCCTGAAGGTCACATCTGCATAACTAATGAGGAGATACTATAATACCTTAGTGGTAAATTATGGAAATTTCATTGCAAATATTGTCTTAACCCCCTTTCGGTGACTTGGAATAGACACTATGCTTCTGTCAATGTTGCACAAGAATTTGGTACCCTGCGAAGCGTAACATGTAGCGGCCGAAAAGCTTAATATCTTTGTTTTCTTCACGGTGTTTGTACGCGCGGCCCTTTATGCGCTTTGTCTGGCCCGGCTTCTTGCCACCATCTGTCGATTTCAATACAACTCTGGTTCCCTCCGTTGATGTGACACTTCGGGGGATTCCTGAGATCTTGTGCAGCATGAACCGGCTGAAATGCTTTTCCTGATCTTCATTTGACATTCTTAGCCAAACCACATCGTGAACTCTGAACCTATGAAACTCTGGACAGAGGACATAGTCCCCAATGCCGATCAAGCTTCTCTGCAACTCGGTGTACTGATTGCGAACTACTTCGTACAGTTTATCAATGAGGTCGCCCAGAGCCTTAGGCTTCCAGTTGATTGCCTGTTTGAGGACATGATTCAGACTCTCACAATTGTTGTTAGTCCATTTGTTAAGTCCTTGCTGGAAACCGGGGAGCTGGGAGGTAGAAAACTTCTCCCGTAGCATGTACATGTGCTCCGGCCGTCCATCAAAGTAGTCATTGTAAATAGGGATCTCCCTGGCCTGTTGTTTTGCCTGATCCAAGATAGGTCTGCGCGTTATGATCTGCAAGGAGCTTTGCTCAGTATACCATACATGTTGATAGATAGATGCAGATGTATTTTCTTAGAACTTGAACAGCATTGTTCCTGATCTTGAATTTGATATGAAGCTAAATGTTTACCTACGTGCAGCCAATGGTCCTAGTCTTTAGGCTGGCAGAAGGAATGCTCAACTTATTTTATCTATAATGATTTCAATGTGAACTCCAGTGTTACTGTATAATAAAAGACAGGAATGAAAGACTAGTCGGTTGTTTATTTGATTCCTTTCTTGTATGATTTATGGTTTTTAGTATTTGAAAATGTAGGTTTGTTGTTTTTTCCAGTCTCGTTCACAATTTGATGTAATATATCAGCTAGATTGAAATGATAAGATTATATTAATGTATAACATTTTATGAAACAGTATGGTTTCAGACTATAATGCCGAAAACATTTATCATTAACTTGTCAGCCGTTCATGAAAATATGTTCACGAAATGGAATTTTTCAGTCTAACCGACTTATCGGTAC